>NW_026067969.1:528277-634095 GCF_014885135.2 Alexandromys fortis | reverse complement strand
CCTTCACCTTTAATAGAGTCTGGGGACCAAACTCAGAATGTCAGGACTAGAGAGACAAGTATCTCTACCTGCTGAAATGTCTTACTGGCATGAATATCTTCTTTATTTTAAACTATTTCCTCTTTAAAAAAAATTTATTTATAATATACACATGTTCTGCCTGCACGTATGTCTGCAGACCAGAAGAGGGCACTAGATCCTATTATAGACAGTGAGCCACCCTGTGGTTGCTGGGAATTGAACTCAGGACTTCTGGAAGAGCAGCCAGTGCTCTTAACCTCTGAGCCATCTCCTCAGCCCTAAAATATTTCTTACAGGGGCTGGAGAGATGGCTTAGTGAATAAGAATGCTTGCTGCACAATCATGCAGACATGTGTAGTGTAAAAATTCTAGCATGGCCAGTCCTACCGTTAACCCTAGCACCAAAGGGTGGGGACACCGACAAGAGGATTGGGAAGCTTGCTGTATTCCAGCATAGCTCCAGGTTCAGTGAGAACCCTGTCTCAATGGAAGAAGGCAGAAAGGACACCCAGTGTCCTCTTGCTCGGCTTGCTTGCACACCCACATGTAAAGGTGCACATATACAATACATACACATATTCATACACAAATGTTATATATAATCTGTATGTAACCTTTGAATTCTAACAGGCAATGTATAATATCTAAGGAAAAATAACTTTAAAAATCTGGAGACACCGATATGTAACTGGCCATCTTGCCTGAGACCACAGGATTAGAGGCCTTGACCTGGGGCTACAGAACAGGTGACCTGTCTTTGCCTTGCTTGGAGGTGAGGGGCTGTACCCCTTCTCAACAGGCAGGAGCAAGCAGTAGTGTGCCTGCCCTTGCTTTCCACCCAGATGCCCTATGGACAGGTGGTCCCCTGCATATGAAGACGGTTTACACTCGGGGGCCTCCTGCCACTCATGACAGTGTCCTGGGAAAGAATTCTGGGGCGAGGGAAGTGAGCAGAGGACAGCACTCAGGAGTCTTCCCAGAGAGGAGACACAGGGCAGACAGAAGGTGGTTTGCCCTGGCTGTCCCTGTTGGAAGGAAAGATGGAGGTGGCTGAGGAGGGCAACGGGAGGAGTGGGCAGGTAGAAGCCTGCAAGGGAGCCAGGGAGGGGTCCTGGATGGGGAGGAGGCCCAGGGCAGAAGGAGCAGGAGGGCCCTGGAAGGCAGGGATTGCGAGTGGGAGGTTCTCCACTCTGAGCTGTCTGCTCCTCCAAGCTTTGCGTGGTGCTCTGTGTCATCGCTTGCTCCCTCCCTCCAATCCTGGTCTTTTAGAAGGCCATGGTCAGTTTCAGAAGACCACACAGGATCCCAGATCCGCTTCAGTCCCAGGATGACAGGACAGTTTTGTTTCTGTTGCTGTAAATCTAGGGTGGCCCACTGGGCATTGGTTGGAGGCTCCACCAATCACATCAAAGGTGGGAGGAGCTTCTTGCCTTCATTCCAGCATACTCGAAGGGGGAACGGAGTTAAATGGCTACGACAGCCTCCAAGACCTAAAAAAGAGCCACTTCGCGGGGCCCTGTGTCACCATGGGGCTATCTCCTGAGGACAAGTCCCCTCTGTGAAGTTTCAGCAGACCTGGGAAGGCCTGGTCCACCAAGGGCCCTGCTTGGGCCCAGCCTGGAGACCTGGTCTGTCCTTGCTCTGTTCTCCAAGTCTTCTCAGTGTCCTGCCTTGCAGAAAAGACAGCCCAGGGAACAGGCTGAGATGGCTCTGCACCTCCTTCTGTAAGCTCAGTCAGGAACCACCTACACCAAGTTTGCACAGCTCTTGGGTCACCGGCCTGTGACCAGGGAGAGCACGGCACCTACCTCTCACAGCCTCGAGCAGGATCCTACCCAGGTTCCTGCTCCGTAGCACCTTGCAACTATGGGATCCCACTTCCTTAGGGACCCGCGCCCCCAGAGCTCCATTCCCATGGGACCTCGCTCCCATGGGTCTCTACTATAGGGTCCCGCTCTCAGAGAAGGAGACTCCTAAAGGTCCTGTCCCCACTGTACCTGCTCTCATAAGAGCCCCGCTCCCACATGGTCTTTCCCCCAGCTCCACCCCTCTGCATGGGAGGTCCCTTTGGAATACCCCCAGCATGTCCTACCTGGCCCGGGTGTTCCGAGGCCTTTCCCTCTCCCTCTGACCAGCTCTGTGTTCCAACAGTGAATAGTGTTTATGCTTCACTGTTTTCAGCACGTGAGAGGGCTATGGAGCTGCCTGGGGGCCTTCGGGCCAGACCATGGGCAAGAAGCTGTGGAAACCAGATCCAGACATGCCCCCTGCCTAGAACAAGGTGTCCTTTGGCATGAAGAACAGATTAGGGTGGATGTGGGCGGACTTCTGACCCGCTTGTGGGGACACCAAGAGCAGGTGTCTGGAGTCACAAGATGGCCCCAGCTGGACCCAGCAGGCTTTCTTTTCCTTGGCTGGGACCCAGGAGACCCTGGCAGGTGTTTAGGGTCTGAGGACTACAATACCCTAGGTCAGCCCTGCCCTCCCTCCACACCCACCTGGCCCTGCCGCACTTCCCGAAGAGGAGCATTGGCCAGGGGGGGCATGAAGAAACGGGTTTCTGTGCAAGTTTCACCAATATCGTTCTTCAGTCAGGCCTTGTCCCTCTGGAGCCTGGTCACTGCTGGGATGGGCCCTTGGTGGGCTCTGTGGCTGACTCTCACCTTTCCCCAAATCCTGGAGGGCCAAATTCCAAGCAAGCTTCAAGGCTTTCCTGAGCTGACTAGCTTCCACAATGACCAGGTACAGGGCTTTCAAAGGAAAAGACGCAGGTTGCAGCTGGCTAGGGTCCCGGCTTTTGGAGGGAGGGTGTATGCAGGCCCATAGGCACTGCACTGGGAGGCCAGGGTAGAACCTGAACCCGGAGTTCCAGAGTGAGCCCATGACCTCCCCCAGAAAAGGGCCTAGCTCCATCTTACTGTCTGTGTTGGCACTAATCAGTCCCTCTGTGAAAGAACACAAATGGAGATTTGGGAAGACCACCTGGCTACTGACGAAGGTCACCCTCTACCTGCTAGATTAAAAGCAGCTGCAGGGTTCTCCCAGTGTTGTTGATGAGGAGGGTCCTTGCTGACTGTGTGCTGCCCAGGGTAGCGGGGGAAACGGCTAGCTATGCCTATCGCCAGCCATGCAGTTTCAGGGGGAATGGTTTGTCCTCGGTCTGGCGGGCAACACCTACAAGAGAGAGCACCGGACCCTGCTCAGCCCCTACATCGCATTGTTCGAGCTGAAAAACAACAGCTATTTTCAGGTGACCAACACCATGACTCGGTGAGTGGGGTGTCTTTCCTGTCCCAGCAGTCAAGGACTTGGGGCTGCGTCCCAGGAACCTTGCATGGCCCAGCCACACTGTGGGGTGAGGAAAGACATCTAGTGATCATGTCTAGTACAGCCTGCTTCATGACCATTGCTAAAGGCCAACCCAGTGAAGGGCTGGCTGTCAGAGGAGAGGCATTGGGGGAGGCACTCTGGAGACGGAGGGCTAATGGGTTTTCAGTACTCTTGTGTGGTCAGGGACCTATCTCTCTCCCTGTCTTGGTTCTCTCTGTCCTGTCTTGCTCTCCTGGGTAGGTTCTGCTTCGAAAGTCTTAACAGTGGCAAGAAGCCCCCTACTTGAAGTCTGTTTGTGGCCCTTTCTGGAGATTGTTGGATTGGGTGCCAGAGGAGGCTAGCTCCTGATCCCCAGAAGCTTTCTTTTTGGCATGACGAGCTCCTGCGGATTTGAGGACCAGTGCTGGGTGGAGCAGGAGTTGCTCTTATGGCACCGAGCCAGGTTTCTCCGAAGGGAAGAGCAACTGAAAGGACTCCAGAGCTGAGGCTGGGGAGTCTGGAGGGCTCCCGCGCTATGCGTCCTGGGGTGTAGGCCTCTTCAAATAAATAGCTGATTGTGTGTGTGTGTGTGTTACACCAGGGTGGGCCTGGCTGGCTCCCTTAGCCCTCTGCCCACCCCTGCTCCTGCCCTTGCCTCCCCCTCCCACAGGGGCAAGCGCTGTGACGCTTGGTCCTATGCTCTGATCCCAACAACCAAGCCTGGGCAGTTCACCGTGGAGAACAAAGGTGAGCGTGGCATGAGTGGGGAGGGCACCGCTGCCTTGGGGACCTCACATGTGTGTTCCTCGGGGTCAGAGACTGGAGCAGACAGAGAAGACATACACGTCATCGAGACAGACTACACCAACTTCGCCCTGGTACTGTCCCTCAGACAAACAAGCAGCCTGACCATCATCAGGGTCAACCTTCTGGGTGAGCCCCCGCTTGCAGAAGCCTGGTCAGGGTGGTGCTGTCTGGGTTGGGGGATGGCTTGGGGACAAATGCCTCACCACCACCAAGTGCTGAGAGCCTTGCTGTGCTCCTCTGGCCACAGGTAGAAAATGGAGGCTTCCTCATAAGCCAATAGACAGGTTTGTCTGCCTGGCCAGAACCCAGAACCTCACAAAGAACAACTTCATCTTCCCCGATGTGACCGGTAATGGGTTTGCAGCAGTGGATGATGGGAAGGGGGATGGGATCTGGGGACGATGGTGGCACCTTCCCCAGCCTTCACAAGTCCAGTGCCTATCCTCAGAGGGCAAGTGCTTGCTACAGAGTTGTTCAGCCTGAATCAGCAGGGAGGTGCTCATGGCTCATGCTCTTATCTGAATCCCAGGCCACTTCCTCCCAACCCTGTGTCACTGTCCCAGGCTGCCCCCTCCTGGCCCTGGTTCTGTCCCGGGAGGATAGTTCCCTGCTCACAGGAGACTGGAATTCATCCAGGGAAGTCCTTGAATTTGGTCAGCCTCTTTCTGGCAGGAAAGTCTCCGGGAGCCCAAGGCCAAGGGGCTTCAGGGCTGAGCCCTGTCTTCAGCCTCACTCCTCTCAAGGATGGATCAGGATCCCCTCAACTCCCGCCCTGTCCAAGGACCTTCCCCATCATGCCTCTCCATGCATACCTGCCTAGTCACATTTGCACACCAAGCACATGCCTACAATCATGCAGACAGGCACATGCTCACACACACACACACACACACACACACACACACACACACACACTCCTCTTCCTTATCCACCATCCCAACACTGTCCCTCCCCACCCCGTCAGGCTGGACACCTGATCCAAATGTCTGCTGAAGAAGGCAAGGGTTCCTGCCGTAGAGCCTCGCCCTGCTTCTGCTCTCAACACAAATAAACACGCTGCCCATGACTCCAGGATGTGACCATTGTGACCGTGGGGTGGGTGAGAAGCAAGAACAGAGGCTCTGACCTTGCAGGGCAATGATGATCGTGCTCTGAGCCACCCCAAACTGGCTTCTCAGCCCCCACAACTAGACTCCTCCCACTCCTCCCTTGCTGGCCAGCTGTCTCAGATCACAGGCCGTACCTCTACCTAGCAGAGCCCTGGGGCCAACACGGTGAGCTGTGGTAGGCTCAGGGCATGCCCCTGGAGCGCTGGGTCAGGTGGCAGGCAGGAACAGTCAGAGCTCCAGAGCAGAAGGAAGCCGATGCCCCAGGCTGGGGAAGGAACAGGGTATGCCTTCTTCCTCTGGGATGTGGAGACAAACATTGCTAGGCCTGACAGCTGTTTAAAAATGGAGATGCATACAGGGTCCAAAGCAGTGGGCCCAGAACCTAAGCACTCCAGCTCCAAACGCACCCCTGAAAGAGGTTGTCCGCACAATGTGCACCTTCCCCAGTCCACAGCTGCTGCGTGGCCCCACCCTCATCTAAGCCTTTCTCAGCCCCAGGAGACAAACAGAGCAGGCAATGGCCCAAAGCCATCCGTGGAGATGGCTATAAAATCTGTGGCCTTGATAGAGAGCAAATAGCACACAGAGATAGCCCACTGCTTGGGAGGGTGGCGCCAGGCTTGTGGGGTGGAAGTGTGCAGAATCCCCCTGATGGTAGACCTTCCCCATCCCCTGGGCAGGGGTGTATGGCCTCATGCCCACTTCCTTCCTATTGAGCAAGTTGTACAGAAGCCAAGCACATTCTGGAACTGGGCTGGGCTATGGCAGAAACAGACCTGAAGCCTTTCCTGATAATACCTGTAAGACCAACCCCCCTTCTAGTCTCAGGGAATTCCACATGTAGAGCCCGAGGGTACGATTCAGCATTCAGTTGTGCATCTGACCTCCCAGATCAAACTCTACAAGGGAGACAAGGTCTCTTTTATCCAAAATTGTGTCCCAGATATATCCAAGATGGCACCCTTCACGGGGAACATGACAGACATCTGTCCTACTGTGTGACTGGTCAACCGGTAACTGCAGGATGGTAGATGGGTAAATGAATGGGTTTGTAGGTGGATAGGTGCATGAATGGATAGCCAGGATCTCAGATGATCACTCAGGAAGGAGAGAGTGAGCTGAGCACCGTCATCCACCACCCCAGGCCATCCTTCTGGGGATTCAGTGCGATCAGCTGCCTCAGGTTCCTGCTGCTGTTCTTCCTCACTGTTATGGATGTGTTCCCTGAGCCGGGAGCTGAGGTAACCATCTCCTCAGTTAAGCTGCTTCATGTCCACTCTGTCGTCTAAATGAGAAAGGCACACCAAACGCTAGAGCAGGCTTAGCCCCCATTTCTATCAACCAAGCTCTCCTCGTAGTGAAGGGAGTCTGACTATCATGTGACATCAGGGACAGGTGTCAGAAGAGCCACCCATGTGTCCATGCTGGGTTCCAACCCACTAGAGCCTGATCTCGCTGGGATGCAGTGGCAGAGGGTGCTGAGTACAGACGTAAGAGCAGCGTGGGTGCTTATGTTCTCGTCCTAGAACCGAGTCCACGGGATACATGGCCACAGAGCTCCAAGACGGCTCTGGCTCCTGACACAGAGAATTCCCCTTTGTAGCTACACATCCTTGAAGCTGTGGTGAGGCTGCTCTTTCCATATTAGGAACCGAGGCACCAGCACCTTCTCCAACGCATGCACTAGCAGAAGGTCTGACCCTCCAAAGACCTGACTCTATTGCAATACCATTTGCATGTGTGGTTTTCACACTTCCTTTTGTAGGAATCAGGCAGAGAAAATGCCCTAAAAAGAGATAGATTCCACCATGATTTGTTAGGAAAACAGCTGCTTACAACAATATGCTACTTACCTCAGAAGTATTAAAAACAAACAGACAAACAAAACCAAACTTTAAAATCCACACACAGGCTCCGCTAGACAGCTCTCATCTCCTGGCAGCAGCAGCCCAGTCCAGGATGTCTCCTTAAAAATATCCTTTTGTGTAAACTAAAGAATGAGGGTCTCCATTAGCAGGTAGACTAGCCTAGCCCTTGGCCATGGATTGCACAAAGAACAGAGGAAGAAGCCCCTGAGGAGCTGAAGCGACAGAACTTAGACGTAATGAGGATGGGAATCTGGAGAAGTAGGGAGGTGAAGAAAGATGGGGTAAGATGGAGGAAGGAGAGAAGAAGGGTGGCCACACAACAGCCTGTCTGTCACTGAGGGCCACAGCCTGGTACCACCGCCACAGACAGAGCCCTGAGCGGTGTGTGTGTGTGTGTGTGTGTGTTGCACGGCTCTCTAACCACCTCCCTCTGAGGCACACATTTGAACAGCCACAGACCTTTAACTACAGAGAGAGGCAGTGATCCCTCACAGAGTTGGGGGGTTCATGCATTGGCCTGTATCCCCAACTGATTCCACATCAGGAGACAATGCGTAGGGCTGGGCACAGTGGATGGCACGCGGAAGCCACAGGAACTGCTCGGCCTCGTCTTTGTAACCTGCATTTTACATTCTTTTCCTCTCAAACTCAGCTCCACTCAGCATTTTGGGGAGAAGGGAGGCTGCAGGCCAGCCTCTAAGTTAGTTCATAAGTCCCCTGGCCCAGCTGGAGCCCAGCGGCCCTGCTTCGTGCTGAGGCTGGAGCCAGGGCCTCAGGGCCTCACACGTCCTAGGCGTGTGCTCGGTACGGAGTTACTCCTTAACCCCTTGTAAGGTCCTCACTTCCAGAAGACCTCACCTTCGCTGACCTTAAATTTGGGTTGCTGGTGTCCCATAACCTTCACTAGTAGGTATGGAAGTACAAAAGGTGCCCCGGGGACCCCCAGTTACCAGGGAGCTTCCTATTCTGAAGCAGAAACTCAACTTCCTCTCGGAGATGAGAGACGACTCCCTCTAGCCAAGACAGTAACCCCTCTTTCTGCTGGTCAGCCCAGCGGTATGAAGACCCCAAACAGTCATATGGGGTCTTCACACCCCTGTGTACTCAGGGAAAGCTGGCTGACCAGACAGGAAACAAACTCTTGTGAGTGAGTGATTGGGTGGGAGGGTCTTTCCACACCAGTTGGCTCCCCAACTCGTGGAATCCAGCAGTGGGGAGACAACATTTAACCATCCCCCCACTCTAAAAACAGAGCAGCCAGGCTCTCTATGCCCATGTATCTCCAGGACAGCCTCTGGCAAGATGGGGTGTCACAGCCAGAGCCCCCTGCACTTGTCTGTGCAGTCTTGGAAGATTGGAGCAATGTTGTGCAGAGTGCACGTTGGCTTGATGCCTCAGCCTGCTTGCTCCTCCCCACTGGGCCCGCCACACCCTTCCTAATCATGGCTATGAGGACACAGGCAAAGCAGAGTCCCACTCCCATCCAAGTATGGAGGGCCCATGTTTGTGAGATGCAAGAGGGAAACCCTCTCCCCTTCTGTTTCTCTCAGGTTTCCGGGGGTCAGTACAGGTGAGTGTGCAGGGGCTAGGATGCAGCCAAAGTCATGCAGGGGTCAGTGTGCAAGAGGTGGGGTGTACCAGCCGGCAAGTAGTGGTCAGAGGGCAGGGGGTACTGCAAGATTGGCGTGGGGGTCAGAGGTTAACACACATGGGTCAGTGTGGGTGTTGGAACAAGGTTGGAATTCTTGGCTAGATGTGGGGTGGGAATGGGGGCTTGTGCGCTGCTCCCCAAATAAGGGTGGGCTCCTTCTAGGCTTCACCTCTAGACCCTGCGACACATACAGCTGCCTAGTTCTCCCTGGGAAAACACACCCAGCCGGTATGCCCTGCCGAGTAGCCAGATAAGTCTCTTTACTTAGGCCTCTAAGCAGCGCCTCCCACCACCACCTGGGCCTGCTGGGCCTGGACCAGCCTGCTGGGCTTCAGGGCTGAGCCTGCGGTTTGCTGGAAGGGAAATAGGGTCAGCTGGACGAGCACCAGGCCTGTGAGCGGCCCCTCCCGTTGCCACCTGGACCTGCTGGGCTCCAGGGCTGAGTCTGCAGGTTCCTGGAGGTGGAAGTGAGCAGCAAGTCAGGAGACCCGGCCTGTGAGAGACCTGACCCTCCCTGAGGAGGGTTCTACATTATCCCTTCCTGCTGGGTCCTAAGACCCACAGGCCCTCCAGATCTTACATCTACCCCTTCCGGGGGGGGGGGGGGGACACACTGCTTACTGCTTTCCCCAGTACTACCCTTGCCCTGCCCCCACTGCATTCCTCTTAGAGTTATCACACATGTCACACCTCGTGAAGCTCCCTGGGGACATCCACAGGATCAGGACACACGTGCTGCTGGCATGATCGAAGGGTCCCTCTGCCCTTTTTGGTCTGTGGGGAAGGATAAAGATAAGCCAGCTCGCACCCAGGCCTCTGCGTACATGAGACATATCTCCACCATGCTTAAAATGGGTGGCTTGGTGATCTAATCCTAACCCTTCGGGCTGTTCATGTATGGGGTGGGAGCCGTGGAGGAAGTAGGTCCCTAACTTAACCAATGACGGGGACAGCCCTTCCTCCCCCTAGATTGGGCAGGGATCCTTCATCCTTCAGCAGGCATCAGATAGGAAACGCTGGGAAGCTGGAAGTTTGGGTAGAGAAACAGAGGAGGGGGCTCAGGCTTGGAAGAACATGGGGCCAGGCAGGCTGAAGCAGGCCAGAGAGGAGGGTTGGGAGGATGGGTGTCACGGCCACCCTCGACCCGCAAGGATGACGCGACCACCGGAGCTCTTCTCACTGCAGTTTATTCCAGGACTTTATTCACTTTCTCTCTCTCTCCTTTCCCCTCTCTTTCTCTCTGGGCAAACCTCTCCCAGCCCTTAAGTAGGCATGGGCTGCCAATCCCGGATTGCCAGGTGGGCATTGCCCATAGGTCCACGCATATGCAAGCAGCTGATAATCATTGCGTGATCATAGCATAAGTCAGACTTTAGCCATAGGAGTTGATTATACATCTCCATCAGGTGTGATTCCACGCAGCTCGCTACAATGGGGGACAGGACCTACTCACGGGATGGGCTTCCCTTCTGAGGGGGAATAGGGCAGGCAACATCAGCAGCCCCTCCTGGGAGGACAATCTAGTCCCTAGCTGAGGGTTTCCCCTTGGCCCCTTGGGTCTGTCTTCAGCTCTTGGGTTGGGGCCAGAGCCAACCCTGCCATTATCTGAGTGGGTAGGTGCAGAGTATTAGGTCCTGGTCCCCCGGCATGTGCACTCACTGGGGACTCTCAGGATCAGACAATGTGCTCCGTCAGCTTGGCTAAGGGCTTGCCTGTGATCAGAGGGCTGGCCAGGGAAGATCTCTCTGATGCATTTCAACCCCTGCCGGGTTGCCGCTGCTGTGGTCTGGAGGAACTTCATGTCAGATGACTCAAAGCTAAGACTGATCCTGGGCTACCAGATGAGAGAACTTCTGAGTTAGGGCCTGGCCTGGGCAAACTTGGTGCTCAGCTGGAGCCAAGCCTGGTGACCAAGGAGGATGGCCTCATGGAGGGCACTGATCTTGAGGTCCCCCAGGCTGATAGCCCCGGGGCTGCCTACCTGTGGTTTGTCACCACCTTGACTCAAACTGCTACTCAAACAACTCCTCAGGGGAACTGCCCCGCTGTCTGCTACTTGTCACCCGCAGGAGAGACAACTGGGTTAAGAGACCAGGCAGGGGGTGAGGAGAGGTTGGCTTCTGGGGTCAGAGAGATGGTGCAGCCGCAGTCAGGGCCTAGGAAACAGGAGTGAGGAGGGGGTTGGCTTCTGGGCTCAAACAGAGGATGCAGCAACAGCAGCAGCATCAGGGTCTAGGTGTGTGTTTCTTTCAGCGTCCATAGGAGCTTCTAGGTGAGTAAGAGGATGACCAGGTGGGGGCGCCAGAGGTGTGCAGGCTGTCGTGGGAGCTGGGATTTCAGTTGCATAATCCCATGCTAGGTCTGGGGGCTCCTCTGGAGAAGCCTGATCTGGACCCAGATCCTCCTACCTCCTGGGGCAGACACATCAGGTGCCACTGAGATCTGGGACCAGAGCTGGGAAATGGAGCACTGGGCTATTCAGGGAGATAGTAAGGATGATCTAGAAGTGGCTGCCCTTGGGGGAGAGAGCAAAAAGAGGTACTTGGGTGCCCCAAAGTCAGGTCACGGTGGGGAATTCCAGCTGCCTCTGCTCTGGTTTGATGACAGCCCCTGGATGTCATCTCAACTAGCTGTGGCCACCTGGACAGTGAGATGGGCATGAGGTTCGGCTCGGAGGGGTGGTCCCTTCTTCTGATGTGGGCCTTCAGCATGGGCCTGGGTCAGCATCAGATGGGAGATCCCCAAGCTGTGACAACAGTCTTTACAGTAGAGAGAATGATCTGAGTCTATTGTGGGCTCCTGTGCCCTTCCTGTGGTCTTGGGTGGACCAGGAACCCAACCATGCCTCTCCATTTCTCCACTGGGTTTCCCAGAAGGACTGAAGTAAACATGCGGTCCTTCAAAGACGTGGGCTTCAACGTTCCTGGCAGCTTGGTATGGATGGCCCCAAACCGCAACTAATACCCATGGCCATCAGTTGATGAGGGGCGATTGGCTGCGGAAGGTGGCACAAGGTAACACCCTGGGGCCAGATGCCATGAACTGCTGGCACTTTAGTTCACGGAGCTGAGTGTAAGCAGCAAGCTAATCTGAATGTGTAATGTGGTTTCTGTCATGGAGTGCGCCAGCGTGTCTGTAGGGACTAAACACTCTTGTGGTGGGTGGGGGTGGGGCAGCGGAAGGAGGTGGGAGGGAGGAATCCGCAAGAGAGCCTAAGGAATCTTTAAAAAATTGTTATGCATATAGGTGTTTAGCTTGCATGTATATCTGTGCACTACTTGCTTGCCTGGTGTCTTCAGAGGCCAGAAAAGGGATTGGATTCCAGAACTGGAGTTGTAGTGAATCGTGAGCTGCTCTGTGGGTGCTGGTGATTAAACAGAGGTCCTCCGGATGAGCAACCCGTGCTCTTCACTGCTTAGTCATCTCTCCAACCCCAAGGAATCTTTTAAAATACTATTTATTTTTTATCTTTTATTTAAGTGTCCTGGATCTACAGCTACAGGCAGTCACTTGCCGCCTGATACGGTGCTGGGGATCAAATTCAGGTCCCCTGGAAGAGCCACAAATTCTATTAATCACTGAGTCATCTCAACCGTCCCAGCTCAAGAATTTGTTTGTCTGTTTCGAGACAGGGTTTCTCTGTAGCTTTGGAGCCTGTCCTGGAACTCACTCTGTAGACAAGGCTGGCCTCGAACTCACAGAGATCCGCCTGACTCTGCCTCCTGATAAGGAATCTTCATGAAATGGTAATCACACTCACTGTCTTAGTTGTTGTTGTGAACAGACATCATGACCACAGCAGCTCTTGTAAATGAAAACATTTAATTGGGACTGACTTACAGGTTCAGAGGTTTAGTCCATTTGTGGTCACGGCAGGAAGCATGGCAGCATGCAAGCAGACATGGTGCTGGAGAAGTAGCTGAGAGTTCTACATCCAGATCAGCAGGCAGCAGGAGGAGAGAGAGTGTGACACTGGGCCTGGCTTGAGCTTCTGAAACCTCAAAGTCCACCCCTTGTGACACACTTCCTCCAACAAGGCCACATCTGCTTCAACAGGCCACACCTCCAATATTGGCACTCCTTGTGAATCTATGGGGGCCATTTTCATTCAAACCACTAAGCTCACTCTCTCACTATTGTGGTGATGGTTTCCTGGATGCACACATGTATTATAACTTATCAAAAATTTAAAGAATCCTATAAAGCCCAGTCCCACGAAGATGGAGTCAGGTCACAGGGACTGTGACACTGCCCGAGCAGAGGCAGTCTGAATCTCCCTGTGCTTTCGGCCACTTGCACGCCTCGTCTTTCTGCTTTCTTCCCCAATGGCAGTCATTAAGGCTTTCCCTCTGGCCAATATTGAAACAATTTAAGCAACACAATGAATAAGGACGGGCAAAGTTACAGCCCAAAGAACAAATACCGACCTTGAGTCCACCCTGATATAGATAAGTTAGCATATGGAAAAGGCAACACCACGAAGATGCTGGCATCCAGTAAGGCTGTGCCAACCTCATTTGAAACTCAGGCTGCCCGCACCGAAGGCCTTCCCGAGGACAGTGAGAAACGAGAGTGACCTTACATGGGAGGACCCAGTGTGCGTTCCTTGACTAGGTGCGACACTGCTGTGATTGTTCTGAGAAGCCACTTCACCTCTGCTGAAAGAATTCTCACCAGAAATCGGAGTAGGGGGAGACTAAGCAGCAGCTGCCCCCTAAGGTCCCATCATTCCTGGTTCCCTCACCCCATTCCACCCCCGGGAAACCAATGAGTTTATTGGGCTTACTGGCGGAGCTGGAGTGAGGGTTACTGACAGGAGTGTGAATCCAAAGCAGCCAAACTGGAAAGTCTGCACCCAGCATAAGAAATAGTTTCTCCTAGCTGCTCAGATGTGTTTCCCTTCCCCCAGTCTTGCCCTGCTCAGAGACCTGGGAACCATGGACAGTGAGGGAAGAATTGTATACAGCTGGTTAGGAGGGGTGGCTTGACACTTAAGTAAGGGTCTGATGACCCTCTCCATCCCCTCTTCGCTGATGAAAAGCCAACTATCAACAAGGCCAGCTGTGACAATCTTCTGCGAGCTGGAGAGCTGCCAGTAGGCCCGGAGGACAGTCCTAGACAGCAAGCTCCAAGGCCTACCTACCAAAGCACCACCCAGGCACGAGGAAAGCATCAACAATCCCCCGTAGAGGGACTTCTGCAAAACCCCTGACCAGCACTGCCCAGTACCATTGAGGTGAGAAAGAAGAAATAATTGGAAGAGTTGCCCCAGCCCAGAGGAGCCCAAGGATCAAGAAGCCCAACATACTGCGGGGCCTGGATCAGACACTTAAACGTAGGCTAGAAAATTTTGCTTTTGGTTTTTGTTTTGGATTGACTCCAGGGCCACATGCCAGACAAGCACTCCACCAAGTGAGGTAGAATTTTGATTAAGACACGAACTTTACGTGACTCAGCATCTTGATAGTCGGCGTTGCTTGGCGCAGCCTCCCTAATTGTGCCAGCGCTGCACCGGCACTGTGCCCTATAACAGGCGCGAACCTAAAACTGTTTAAAGATCAGAATATGTCTACGCACTTGTATCCAGCGTCGGCATTGTGTGCGCAGACACACACGCAGTCCAAGGGCAGCCTCAGGAGCTATCCACCTGTGGTTGTGTCTGTGGGTTTGTCGTTGTTGTTCCTGGCCTGGAACTTGATGAGAAGGCTGAAGTACCCGTCTCCACCTTCCTGGCATTGGAACGCTACTCCCAAGCCGGAACCTTTACTGACTCAACTATCTTCCCAGCCCTGATATATTTATTCTTAAGTGTGTGTGTGTGTGTGTGTGCGTATACACTGTGTAGCCTAGGCTGGCCCTGGGCTTAAGATCCTCCCTCCTGCCTCAGCCTTCTGAGGGCTGGGATTACAAGTCTGTATCAGGACTCCCAGCTTGATCATTCCCCTTTAAAGACCTTCTCCAGCCAGCACATGGGTTATTGTGTGTCCATTTTCGCTTCACCAAGTCTCAGGGCTTCCTGGTCTCTGAGCATCCCACAGCAGAGTCTTCTCGCTTTGTATTCCTTTTCGTTTGACTGGCTACAGAACGTTTTATAGTTCATGTTGTCGATCTGTGTTGGGTCTTGTTTTGCCCTTTCATGTGCCCAGGGCTGAGTTGTCAAGGTTCCTCTCAACGCCTGTGACAGCAGGGAGGCAGACATCTCCCTGAAGCCAGCTTCCACGGTCCATTCTGGCCTTGAAACAAGGGACACCTGAGGGACCTTCTTTCTAGGTCACCCTGTGGGTGGCCAGCTCTTTCCCTGGGTTTCCAGTGTAGCTTCCTGGATTACATATGGAGGTCTATGCAGAACCTGAGCCACATAAGAAAGGGATTTGTGGAATATATTGGAAGGAAGGAAAGCCAGCCCTCTCCTGCCCCATCCAGCTACATTGCTCGCTGGGTGTCAGACCCCTACCTGGGGGAACAGAGCAGAAGCCTCCAGCTCAAGCCTGTGACCCAGGCTTCCTGAAACAATCCCAAGTCCCTTGAGAAAAGGTTCTGGGATGTGAGGGGACTGGGGCATCCAGAGGCAAGGAAGAGGCCTGTACTCCAGAAAGTCAACCCTGGTAGAGACAGGAAAAGGAACAGAAGTGGCCTAGGTCCTGATGAGGAGAGCAGCACCTAGGTCCCCCAGAGTGTGTCCTGTCTCTACTGCAAGCATCACAAGAAAGGACTTTGGGCCTCCCGTATCTGTGCCACCAAATTTGCATGGTCCCTAGGAAGCGTCTAAGCTGGCCAGCAAGGCCTCTTGTGGTACTGCCCATCTCCAGGGTGATGACGGAATTCCAGCAACCACCTCTTTCCCAGAAAATGGTGAAGTAGTCAAGAGGAGGCTACTGTGGTCCTCAGGTGCCACCAGAGCCGGAGGCTGGTGGTATCAGGGCCAGTGGAGGGCTCCACCCAAGGATGAGGTCAGGAGTGGGCAAAACGCTGCAGAGGAGGCAGCAGCCCCGTGAATGGCCATGGCCCAGAGCGGCCCTGTGGCCTGAGTAGGTGGCCCTGGGCCAGCTCTGGCACAGCACACTCTGTCCCTCTTTGCCCAGCCCAAAGAACAGCTCAATCTGCTCCCAGGCAGGGGGTGGGAGTCGATTCAGAGCCTGTGCCCAACAGAGCAAGACAAGTGTGGGTGGATTCTGGGGTGGCCACTTATGCAGGGCACACAGTGGATCCCAACAGGTATCTGCTGTCATCTTGCCTGGATTTGAGCTCTGCGCTAGTTGTCATGTGCAGCGGGGCACCGAGAGCATTGGAAGTGGGCAATGGGACAGGAGGTACTGGGGAGGTGTTTGTGGGCTAGAGCGCTGCCTTGGAGCGAGGAGGCTCTACCGTGAGGAAGCCAAAGGGGCGTATTCTTTCCCCTCTTGGATGTAGAGATGAGCTCGCCGCTTTGAGACAGGACCAGTGCGCGCTCAGTGACAGCCTGAACCCAACCCCTCCTGAACCGGCCAGGCCACTGCTACCCAGATCTTCACTGCCTAGGATCAGCCTCCACATGGAGATCCTGTGGATAGGTCTCATCTTGCTGGGGATGATGCAGACCCAGGCCCAAGGCCCAGGAAGGCATGAGGGGCTCCCTCAAGTCCCAGGCCCCCTCTTGCTTTTCCACAAGATCTGTCTCCTGCCCAGCCTGGGGAAGGACAGGGTGACTGGGAACCCAGGCCGGACAGGCCCAGTTCGCATGGGCAGGAGCGAGGAACGGGGAGCTGAGCCCAATGCCAACCCTACACAGACTCCACGTTCTCCCGTGGCCCTTGGGACCCTCCAGGTGGGGACAGCTCTCTTTGTGCATGTGGGGAAGCCGAGGCTTTGAGAGTCAAGTGGTCTCTGCTAGATCCAGCATCGCCTGTGCAGACATAGCTTGGGACCACATCTGATGGGAGAGGGCTGGCCCTGTCTGTCACTAGTCCCACAGTTCCAGGGAGAGTGGTCTACCTCTGCTTGGTGGGTCACCTTCAGGAGGGAAGATGGGGCCCCATTCCAGATATGGGTGATAACCTCTGAGCTCAGGGACAGCCACTTTGTCCTTAGTCTCACCTGAGTGAGACTAAGATCCCTGCCACGTGTGAAAAGTGTTATAGCTGGTGGTGACATCATAGACAGGCGAGTGGGGAAGACCCCCACAGTGATGGGGACTGGTCTGCCTTCAGTGAACTCCAAATACATGCACCTGCTTTGTCCTGTGACCTGTGGTTTAGAGACAGAGTCAGCAGGGGACCGCGGAGGTCTAGGGGACAGTGAAGACTTGAACCCAGGAAGATGCCCTAGCCTAAGATAGGGCAGAGGGCAGGATCAGATGGCACAGTGACTTCAACTGAAGTACCAGTGGGAGCTCTGGGATGTCCAGGCTGCCATGAGGGATGACCTGTCTTGGAAAGTGTGCAGAGCAAGACCCTTCTAGAAAAACCTCAACGCCCCCTCCTTCCGAACACATCCTACACCCCCCTCAAAGTCCAGCTCCACCAAAGGACCCCTCCTCTCTCTTTTTCCATTCTCCCCAGGATCCCATCCTATGAATCGCTATCTCTGAGGGTCAGCCAGGCCAGGGCCTTCTCAGAATCTGGGACGGTGAGTACTTCCTTTGTGGAGCCCCAGGCAAGGCCCCAGGCAAGGTTCCAGGCAGCCCTGAGTCAACCAGGCGTTCTGGTGTCATACTGAGAGGGACTATCAGCAGCTGTTCCCTGCCACCAGAAGAGTCCCCCACCCCCAAATTAGGGTCAGAAAATTATAAGGTGGACCTGGTAGAGGACCCCAAGAGTGTTGCCATAGTCCTCCATGTGAGGACCACGGAACAGGGGGAGATTCCAGGCCATGCTGCTGGTTAAAGACCTGGGTAGAAGATGGTTCAGCAGAGGAGTCCTACTGGGTGAGGCATCATCCCCTTAGTGGGAAGAAGGGTTCTTCTCAAGGCCCCCAGGGAGTCGATTGGAAACAGAGTGCTCCCTAGTGCTCGCCTCTCATCCTGATGCAGGGAGGAGGAAGAAGCTGGATTCTGATGGAGTCAGGGGCGGTCATTAGGTCTGCTGGGACAGTGGGAATCCTCCAGGACCATGCCAGCTTCTTGCCTGAAACCGAGCCTAGAATGAAGGGATGGGCACTGGGCTACACAGACGACTGGGCGGTAACCTTGAGAGTAGAGGATCCTGGGGCGAGGGTGGGGGAGGTCCACAGTGCTGTTGGAGAAAATGCTTGTCTCATTATGAAGCCAGGGAAAGCTCAGGGATGGATGATCCAGGCCTTCACAGGTACAACACCTGGCAGGTGGAGCCTAGGGGGAGTCTTGGGAGGTATGGGAGGGGGTATTCTAGACAGATCCACCTCAAAAGTCTGACACTGGCAACTACTAAGTAGGCTACACGGTGTATGTGGAAGAATTGAGAAGGAGACATGGAATTGGCTCCAGAAGGGACATTATAGTAAACGTGAAATCAAAGTCTTGGCTTCACAGCTGTGCCAGAATCAGGGTGCATGAAAATGTGGGGGACCCATGCCAGACACTGTTGCCTGAAGTGTGCCTCCTGTCAAGTTTCCGGGTTCCCTGGTCTAGGTTGCCCTTCCTCCTCCATCTGAAGGGTAAACCAAGCCCGGGCTGAGTAGGAAAGGGGATTTGGAGGTCAGAGGTCATGCAAATGTGTCCTTAGGACCCCAGGCTCCCTAACCAACATTGTTCCCATAGAGGAATATGACCCAGGGTCCTGAGGACACTGTGAGCATGGCTGGTAGAGATGTAGCGGCCATGGAGGAGGGGGAGGCAGGCGTTGAGACCCCACCCTTTGCCCTCTTGCCCTTCCTGCGTCTCCAGCTTCTCTCCCTGAACCCCACTAGCTCCTCTTAGACCCACCTTTCTTGGGTCTGTCTCTGCCCAGGTCCCACTGGCTCCAGTTTCTCTCCCATTTCCCTGCTTCTCTTTCTTCCCTCTCTCCCTTAGGCCAGAAGACCACCGCCAGGACTGGCTGACCATGGCAGACTCAGCCCTCACCGCGTCCCAGCCGCGTCCCAGCTGGGCTTGTGCACCTCCTCACAGGAATTCTGTCTCATCTGCTCCCAGCACAAATAAACACCTGTCACAAAGGAACGGGCCGGCTGTCCATGACTGCTGACAGAAATGTGAGCCAGGATGGCTGGGCTCTCAGCGCTACTACCTCTGTGTACCACGCTGTGGAAAAGCTGGAGTCTCTGATTTGGGGGCTGTGATGTTCCTGTTTGCTCTTCTTCATTGACCTGTCTCCCCTTTTTGGTCTCAGAGGGACAGACAGGCTTGTACTTACACAGCACCTGACTCCAGCCTGGGGAGCAGGGACACGGTGTGACCCTAGGGTCCTCCTAGGGTGCTGAAGCCCAGATTCCAGATGGGGCTGTGAACCAAGCACAATGCCTCAGAGATGTAATCAAACGCTCATTTCTAGGTACCACTATGGCCTTGTTCAGAGGCTGTGGACCAGTTTCCTGGGTCATCTTAGATCCCAGAGTGAAAGGCAGGACCCTGCCTCAGGGCTGCACTTCGATTAAGATCCAGGTACTCCTTTGGTTCTAGTACTCTGGGGGTAGATATCTGTGAGTTGAAGGCCAGTCTGATCTACAGAGAAAGTTTCAGATCAGCTGAGGATATACAGTGAGACCCTGTCTCAATGTGAAAAAAAAAAATCCAGGTCCTACGGCTGTTGTGAACCCACAGATGGGAGCCAGGAGATGCAGGAGGCCCTGCCAGCCAGCCTGGCCCAGGAGACCCAGCCTGGCTCTAACGGCATTCTCCACTCTGCCTGGCCTACAAGGACACAGCAAGCTCCTCCATGAACAATGCTGACAATACTGTAGCCTTCCTAGACTTGCCTCGTTTAGCCCATTCTCTCTCTGATCTTCCATCCCTGACTGACGTCTGTTGGCTGCTTCTGGAAGCCAGAGCAGGCCTTGGCGATCTGTAGCACCATCCTCTCCATTACCCCAACACTGATGGTTGGAGTGTATGGGCATGTAGCTGCTGAGACCAAGCCAGGCCCTCTGGCGGCTCAACTGCTCCCTGGGCACCCTTGCAAGAGTAGAGCGGGTAGAGGTGACCGCAACAGATTCTTTGGCGTCCAGCAGCTGCCTTCCCAGACCCAATTTTCTGAGCAGCGGTTGGTCTATCCATCCTGGGGGCCCTTCTGGGACCTGGCTGACATGCACAAGAGACTCAAATCCAGATGCTGATCTTATCCCAACCCTCCTGCCTGCCTCTCTTTGATCCTGCTTCCCCACCCTACAGAGCTGGGAAAGCGTAGCAACCCTAGAAGTGTGGGCAGGGAGATGCAGCCATGTCCAAAATCAACAGAGGTGAACCCAACAGCTACTGAAACCAGCCAGGAGAAGAGCAGGAGGTGGCCTTGGATGGAAATTCAGAGACAGCCCTGCGAGCTCCGTTAATGGGCACGTTTACATGAAGTCCCTGAGCTGGACTGTAACCTCCACACGGGCTCTAGTTTGCTCACGTCACAGACTAGGGTACTACACCAAGGTTAACAGAGCCCAAAATATTCTACTCAGCAGCTTCTCAGAGGCCTAGGGCAATGGCTTTCTTCATTACAGCCCTTTGAGGGGCCTTTCTGGGAAGGGCTGTGAGACCCGGCAGGCTTGAGAAGGTGGAGGTCTAGAGTTCTCTCTCCCCATGCTTCCAACACAGAGGGGCTATGCTCAGGCAGCAGGTGGGAGTCATGTGGCCCTGGTGAGTCCCACGCTAAAGCTGGGGACTCAGGGAGTCCCTCCACCACGCTGTCACTCAGCCAAGTCACTCAGCCAGCTCAGGTCCGACCAGGCCTTGAGGATAAGCTATCTCTGGGGATGTCAGGAAGCTGGCCTCCCACGCAGGGTTCTGACTGCCTGCAGAGAGGCTGGGACTCTCCCTCCGGCCTTTCCCCTCCCCCGGGCTCAGAGCTAGGCCTCACCCTCTATCCCCCAGGCCAGCAGGCCCATCTACACTTCATGTTTTGATTTGGGGGCTCACCGGTGACTTGGGGTGGCCTGGAGAAGGGGGTGGCTAGAGACCAGGTGGGGAAGGGGCTTCCAGGCAAGTCCACTTGGATCCTACCATAGCTCAGAGTCCTCCTGCAGTCCAGTTTCTATGACATTAGGTAAGGATGAGAGGAAAATCTGGGTCAGAGCCAGGCTGTGGAGAGGTAGCGGGTCCAAGGCCCCACCTCAACCCAACAGAGGCTCTTACTTACGGCAAACAAGTCCCCATGATCTGGTAGGCCCACATTTAACAAACTTCCCAAGATCTCCTGCAAGGTAAGAATACCTCCACTCTTTTTGCACAGATGGGGAAACTGAGGCACATTGACCTGGGAGACCGTATCTTTGTCACACCCAGGAAGGTAGTTCATTCATCTACTCCTGGCTCTGAGCCACCCAAGGAGACAGTATGTTCAGAAGGAGGGGATGCTGGGTGATCCTAAGCTCTACACTCAGTTACACTCCAGTTCATGGGAAGTAGGATGCCCTCAAACTGATAAGAACTTAGAAGAAGGGGGCTGGAGAGCTGGCTCAGTGGTTAAGAGCACTGGCTGCTTTTCCAGAGGACTCAGGTTCAATTCCCAGCAGCTTACAGCCATCTGTAACTCCAGTTCCAGGGAATCTGATACCTTCACACCAACACACATAGAATAAAGTTAAATAAATTATTCTCAAAATAGAACTTAGAAGAAAAGACCTCAGTAACAGGGCTGGCACCTAGTAGCATGTTGAGGCCAAAGCTGGGAGACTCGGGGACTCCTCCACAGTGCTGGCTGAATTCTGGAACGCTGAGAATTCGTGTGCTAGGACACTAATGAAATGGACATTATGGGGAGAGCAGGGAGGAGGGAACCCCAGTACATTCAAAAACCACGCTAAGGTTCCTGGAAGGTCAGGCTTTCCCTGAGAGGGTAGTGCAGGGGGCAGGCAGTGATGCAGGTACACCCTAGGAGATGAGCCCAGGAATTCACAGGTAGGAGACAGGGCCTGAAGAGGACTTGGAAGGGCCATAGGTATCCCACTCCTTGTGACTCTGGGCAGACTGGGACAAGGCACTTCAGGGACAAGAAGCTAGGTAGGGGAGAGACTTCCTACTGTGGTGGGAATTGGTAAGACTGTGGGCATCAGAATCTTGTCCCCTTCAGAGATGGCCCAGGACCATACCTGGTGCGAATCAGGCATAGAGCCTGGTGCTGTCCCTCCTCACGCACTTCCATTCCCCCTGGGATCAGCACTGTGCCCCAGTTTCCAGAGGATCAGTCAGGCTGAGCAGCGCTGTGGATGGCTGCAGAGCAAGGGGGGGTCCTGGGGCTGGCCCAGGAAGAGGTCTTCCCGGAAGTGGCACACAGAAGCGCTTGATCAAAGAGAGGCCCTTACTGGCTTGGAAGTGGGGCACCTCCCACCTCACCAGGCAGGTCTGACTTTGTAGGTAGAACCGTCCCTGTGTCAAACGGAGAGCCATGGTGTCCTTCCAAGAGGCCTGTGTTATAGTTACTTTGTTATCACTAAAACAGTGTCTGGGCAGGAACAAGGTTTATTTTGAGGCATGGCACCAGGAATGACAGAGAGGAGAAATAGCAGGAGCAGGGACCTTCAAAGGCCCTTCTCTTGTGACCCACTTCCACCAGCTCAATCACACTTCCTGAGGGCCTACAGATCCCCAAATAGCGCCTGCCACCAGCGGAGGAATAAACCTTTAAAACATGAGCCTGATGGGGGCATTTCAGATTTAAACCATAAGAAGGTCCCACCCTTGGAAATACTTCAAGATTACTTTCCTTTGGGGGGCCTTCGTTCCATCTGCAGGAACCCCCCCCCCCCACGTACACATAGGTTGATGCACCCAGGCGTTCTACCCGAGTTCTTCATGTCCCCATCCTCAGCCCCTCTGGAGAGAACTCCCAGATATACTGTTAGGCCAGGCTAGGGCCTGGGGACTATATGGTGCGGATCCTCTCTCCTTAGGCCCAGGGCAGGGACAGACCTAAGTGGGTGATATATGGTCTATCCTGGGCAAGCGCTGATGGGAGGCTGAGTGAAAAGGTGGACTCTTGGGCTCTCTGGGTGGTTCTGGGATCCACCCCACTTCCTCACCTGGGCTCTGTTGGGCCATTTCCTGGACCCTCAATGTTAGTGGGAGAGCAAGAGTCCCTCCTAGCAGAGGCCACTCGGGTGATTTTGTTTGGTTTAGTTGTTGTTTGTTTGTTTTTTGTTTTTTCAAGTCAGGGTTTCTCTTTGTAGCTTTTGAGCCTGTCCTGGAACTTGCTATGTAGACAAGGCTGACCTCGAACTTACAGAGATCTGCCTGCCTCTGCCTCTGGAGTGCTGGGATTAAAGGCGTGCGCCACCACTGCCCAGCTGCCCACTCAGATGTGAATGCTAAATAATCCTGTACCTCAGAACCCAAAACTCCTGGGCCACAGGGAAGGGGAGGAGGACAGTACATGCCAGCCTTCTCTTCCACGGCCATTGGCTTCCCATCCAGAGACAAGGCCATGGAAGCCAGGAAGAAGCCATACTGTAACCACCCTGTTCTCGCAGCAGCTTGAAGCCCACCACTCTACCCGGTCCCAACTGTTCCCTCGCCCTAAGGAAAGGATCATCAGGAGAACCCCAACAGGCTGGCCATGGCGGAGGCTGTCCTCGTGGCTGCTTCTTAAATTCGCTGCAGGGTAGATTGAGTTTCTTTACTTGGTGAGGGTTTCTCATGGCCACCTGGGCTCCTGGCCTTTCAGGACCAAAAGTTCAAGGCACAAATGGTGCTTTGTGTTCCTGCTGGGGTCATGGGACTTGCAGGAGATGACAGGTAGGGTTTGTGAGGGGCAGGTCCCAGCCCCAGGTGGGAAGTGACTAGGTTCCCAGCAGCAGGGCAGCACCAAGGTAACCTCCAGGGCCATCCGCTGCTGAGGTATGTGGGCCTTGACAGGAGTGGGGCCAGGTCTGGGCCAGTTCTGTCTCTGGGACTAGGGTGGGGAGTGGGGGCATGCAGAGTCCTCTCCCGGTCGTGACCTGCCCTTTCTCCACTGAGGTGCGGGGCTCAGCTGGAACCTCTTACATAACCAGCCCTGTTGCTGATGAGGCTGCAGCCGGGGCAGCCTCCCTCCCTCACGCCAGCATCACGAGCCTCTAGTGGGCTGGCCTTGGGCCTTGGGTGGAGGCCAAGCCTGGCTCATAAATAGGGGTCTCCACAGTGCCCTCTGCTCCTTCTGCCCACGGTCTTCCTTGCTCTGCCCACATTGCTGGCCTCAGGCCCAGACACCTGCTCCACTTCAGGCAAATGGCTGCTCTTCACATGCTGTGGATGGGGCTGGTCCTGCTGGGGCTCTTGGGATTCCCACAGACTCGAGCTGAGGGTGAGAGCCATGGCTCGGTGCAGCCCAACTTTCAAGAAGACAAGGTGAGGTTCCCCTACCCCACCCCAAGACAGCAGAACCGTCAGGTCAATGAGCACTTTCCGTGACGGGCTTTGTCCCACAAAAGAACGTGATTGTTCCTCCACGCTCTCAGATGCGCTGAGGCCTGCCTGAGCCAGCTGAGGGAGAAGGGGGGCTGGCTGGTTACCTAGGCCTGAAAAGAAGCCCTCCTAAGCCACATCATCCCATCCAATCTCTCCTCCGAGGACACTGGCACACATGAGCCACACGGTGTTCGTGGTTTCCAAACACAATCCCCCTATAAGCCCAAGACACCTGGGACATGCACAAGCACAGGTCAACACATCCGAGTCCCAGAACGACTGTGCACTGGCTAGCACTTACTGTCCAGTGAGCCCCTGGACGTGCTGGGCACTGCTAGCTATGTATGCTTGTGCACTGGTGCTGGCTGGGACCCTGCTGGCACTCTGCCTGGTTGTTCCACCTGACTCCTCCAGGAATGTGGCCTGCTCTGATACCCACTCCACCCCCTAGGGGGATGGGATGAGGACATCAACCTCCTGGGGAAGAGGGGAGGGTCTTTGCTACCCACCTCCTCAATGGGACAATGGACCATGTCTGCTAGAGAGAGTGCGGTGTGGCTGAGCATAGTCCAGTGTAGGTATGCTACCAGGACCAGTGCAGGGGGCGAGTCGGAGGAGGAAGAACCAGAAGCCCACAGGGTCTGCTTATGAAGGGCATGGAGCGTTGCCAACCTAGGCATCCACTGGTTGCAGTTCCTGGGGCGCTGGTACAGTGCAGGGCTGGCCTCCAATTCAAGCTGGTTCCGGGAGAAGAAACCAGTACTGTTTATGTGCAAGACGGTGGTAGCTCCCTCCACAGACGGCGGCCTCAACCTCACCTCTACCTTCCTCAGGTGAGAGAATGGGGTGTGGCAAGTTTCTGGGACCCCGAAGTCCCCACATCATTGTCTAGGGACATCCTGGGGCTTGTTTCCTTCCTTCAAATGGTGATCTGCCCACAGGAAGAACCAGTGTGAAACCAAGATCATGGTGCTGCAGGCTTCAGTGGTTCCCGGGCAATACAACTACAACAGCCCCCGTGAGTGAGCCGCTTCCTGATCTCCGTCAATTCTGAGGTCCTTGCCGGCAGGTTGGACAACCCCCTATCTGAAAACTGTGGGGATAATGGTCACACCACCAGGGTCAGTCATCCAAGGACAGACCTTGTTGTGAATCTGCCTTAGGCACACAGGGCGGGCGTAGGTGTTGGGGACACACAGACCTCTCTCTGGGGACCATGTCCTCCCTGAAGCCTACCCATGTTCTCCCAGGCCCCTTTCCTGCCCAAATGGAATTTTCCAGTTCTCTGCTACCCAAGTGGCAGCAAATCCTACCCACGCTTCAACAGTCCCTACCCATGGTCCTCTCTCCAGCCCTTACCTGAGCTATGGCTCCCGGCAAGAACCCTATTTCCTTCTCCTTCTGGCTGTATTGAAACCCAGATTTTCTTTCTTTTTTTTTTTTGTTTTTTGTTTTTTGTGACAGGGTTTCTCTGTGGCTTTGGAGCCTGTCCTGGAACTAGCTCTGTAGACCAGGCTGGTCTCGAACTCACAGAGATCTGCCTGCCTCTGCCTCCTGAGTGCTGGGATTAAAGGCGTGCACCACCATCGCCCGGCGAAACCCAGATTTTCTGAGCCTAAGTGTTTTCTGCCTTGTCCCAAGGCTGGTAGTTTGGGGACAGTAATCCTGGACTGTGCAGGCACAAAGCCAGAAACTGGCAGGTGGCCACCTAGAGAGGGGCAAGGAAGGCAGTCAAAGAGACGGTGGGAAGACGTGTCCTGGGAGCCACAGGCCTGAGACCCTTCCTACAGTGAAGCCTTCAGAGGTCACCCCTTCCAAGTAGAGGAGGACAGAGCTGTGGGAGACATGTATTCCAACCGGAGTCTTCTCTTGGGTTCCCAGACTGGGGCAGCACCCACTCCGTCTCCGTGGTGGAAACCAACTATGATGAGTACGCGTTGCTGTTCAGCAGGGGCACCAAGGGCCCAGGCCAGGACTTCCGCATGGCCACCCTCTACAGTAGGTATCATACCCCACCAGGCCCCCACACAAGGGAGACCCCTTAGAGGCTTGGCATGAGGCCAGAGGAAGACCAAGACCTGATCCTCGGGAAGCATACCAAACAGGTGGTCCCCATGACACAGCTGAGGGGGCAGAATGGAGGCTTTTCTGTCTCCTGAGGCTGGCCCCTTCTTTATCTACCAGGCCGAACCCAGACCGTAAAGGACAAAGTGAAGGAGAAATTCACCGCCTTTAGCAAGGCCCTGGGCCTCACAGAGGAGGACATTGTTTTCCTACCCCCACCGGGTGAGTGAGGCCAAGATGCAGGGGAGGGAATTATAGTCGGATTAGAGCTAGAGGTCCTTTGATTGCCACAGGGTGAGGGGAGACTGGGCAGAGCGTGGCCTTGCCCTACCACGTACTAGCCCAGGGGACTGTAAGGAAATAAATGGGTGTCAGTCTGTCCCAACATCATCACCTCTGCCTGCAGCCCCCTTTGCTGGGAACCACCTTCCTGGTGGGTACCTAGCACCTCTGTCTGCCAGTCCCCCAGATAGAGGTTTAGGGGTGTCACTGGAAAGAGCCGATGGCGAGAGACCATCCCTCGTGTTTTGAAGAACAGACTGTGGAGCCGGGATGGGATAGAGTCTGTAGTTTGGGGCCTCAGCAAAAAACGAACTCTTCATAACCTTGGGGGAGGCTTCTTGGAGTCAAGGGAGAAACACAAAGCCCTGGTGACCCTGTCTGCTTCCCTGGGCTTCTTTCTTGGCAGATAAATGCCTTCAAGAGTAAAAACGGGTGAGAGAAGCCAGTCACTGCGCAGGCTCCACTCGGTAAGTGCTGTTCTTGTTCATTTACCGCCACAACACATAACCACAGAGCGGTGGGGACGCAGCTCTCCAAGCAGAACAAGGTCCATGTGAGACAGAAGAAATGACAGTTCCAATACCAATGGCTAGGGTAGGGTTGATGGCCAAGGGCTCGTGGGGAAAGGGTAAGGGTGTGGGAGCCTAGTTCCAAACAGAATGAGGAGGTGCTTCCTCTCTGAACCTCATCCTATAGCAGGGGCCTCCAAGGAACTGGAATGGGCAAGATCAGGAAAGGGAGTGGCCAGGGATGAAAATACCAAGTCAGAGGGTTCTTCACTTGTGCCAAAACTGAGGTTTGGGGACCATAGACTCTGGAGGAATCCTCCAGAAGGAGGACCTTGCCAGAAGTACAGTTTGGGCCCCATGAGGACAAGGACGTGCCTGTGTCCCTGATGGATTCTATTCTTCTGTCCAGGTGATTTGGCCCTCAGGACTCCTTTGCTCTGTCACCCTTGAGATCCCAGCCCTGGCTCCCCAAAGTGCCTCTACACCCTCCAGCCTAGTCTTGACTGAGGAATAAAGTCCAAAGCAAATCAGATCTTGTCTCTCTTCTGTGTGTCCTCCAGGTCCCCGGGCTGCTCCTGGCCCCTCCTATAAATATCTCAATATGATAACCAGTGGGGTGTCTGTTCCTGCTGCAGCTCTGATAAGGGATATGCTGGACTCAGCCCCTGCCCTGCTCAACCTCACCACCTCACCACATACCCCAACCCCTCTAGCCACAGTCAGGCCTGGGCTGGGGGAGGTCAGTCACTTAATAGCTAATCCCTTAGACATGTGTCCACCCCTGCCCTGACAGTAGCCACTCGAACAGGAAAAGCCTCCAGGGAGCCTCAGATCCCATGAACTTTCAAGGTGTAAGCTTAGAACCTTTGGATTGGGCAATAAAGCTGGAGGAACAAAAAGGAGCCATTTGTTTGCCAGGGACTAGATGAGCATCCGGGCTTCCCATGGATAGAGCTGGCTGAGGAGAGGCTGCCTGACCCTCTGCCTACTCTGACCCCTTGGGGTAGGGAGTGTAGAGTCAGGAGCAAGTCAATCAGTGGTCTATCCCAGTGTCCTAGGACAGGACAGTCACCTCAGGGCATCTTGGGGACAAAAAAGCTACTCAGAGGAAGCTACCCTAGCTCTTCTTCCCCGAGGATCCTCCACAGTGCTGTAGGCTCTGCTGGTTGGCTTGCTCCTTGACCTCCTTGGAGTGTCCCTAGGCTGGGCTAGGTCACCTGTGGAGGTTAAAATTAATAAAAAGGAATTGTGGAGACTGAAAAATGCAGGCCTGTTTCCACCTTGTCTGACAATCGAAGAGTTTGGAGATTTGACAAGCATAGTTGCACGTCCTAGCTCAGGAGGTGATTGTTTGGTTCTTTTGAAGTTAAGATAGCTCAATGTCATCCTAACAGGTGGTCAGGATGTACAGATGTGGTGGTCGGGATATGCAGATGTGATGGTCAGGACGTGCAGATGTGGTAGTCAGGATATGCAGATATGGTGGTCGGGATGTGCAGATGTGATAGTCAGGGTGTGCAGATGTGGTGGTCAGGATATGCAGATGTGGTAGTCAAGATGTGTGTATGTGATGGTCAGGATGTGCAGATGTGATTGTCAGGATGTGCAGATGTGGTGGTCAGGATGTGCAGGTGTGGTAGTTGGCATCTGTGGATGTGATGGTTGGGATATGCATATGTGATGGTCAGGATGTGCAGTTGTGATGGTCAGGATGTGCAGATGTGGTGGTCGGGATGTGCAGATGTGATAGTCAGGGTGTGCAGATGTGGTGGTCAGGGTGTGCAGATGTGGTGGTCAGGATGTGCAGATGTGGTGGTCGGGATGTGCAGATGTGATGGTCAGGATGTGCAGATGTGGTGGTCAGGATATGCAGATGTGCTTCTGCTCTTTCTTTGTAACTATGCCGCCACCTAGGGAAGGGAGATCTTCAGCGTACATGACCTAGAGTATGTGACTTGGGGCACCTCACTACCTAGACAACAACCCTACCCATCTTTGTCCCTGCCCATCTACACTCAAGACCTTCCTTGCCTACCCTCAGTCCGTACCCCACAGATGTTTCCTGAAGGTGCACAAAAGACGCATCAGCTGGCAGCCCAAGGAGGCCTGCACCCACGTCAGGTGAAAGCTGCCTCCAACCCCGCTCAGGGCTGCAGGAGCCAGGACACTGAAGACCCAGACTGGTCACATAAGCCAGAGTTACCCTACAGACGACAAACCAGGACAGATGTGCCAGAGGCCACCCTTTGTCTGTCCAGGCCAGGGGAGGGGAGACACACAGGAGACTATTAGTAGCTGAGGTGGGGAAGAGGACCTTCTCAACAGATCAGTGTGTCAGTGCACTGACATACGTGAGTGCTCTCGGAGTTCCCTCCCCAAACCCCACCCCAACCTAGGACTGCACTGGGGTGGTCTCTGGTGTGGAGCAGACAGGAAGGCCTGGTCACCGTAGCTCCAGGCAGTTCACCCAGCCCACGACACCCTCATCCTCACCATCAGTCATGCTTGGGGAATGGCTACACCTGCTGCTGCTTCTGCAGCCAGAGATCCAGACACCCGGGAGGCCCATTGCTGTGCTGCCTATGAGTTGTGTCTTTCCCCAAAGAGCTCCTGGTCTCTCTCTATAGTCCCCAAGCACAGTAAATGTCTGATGAAGCTGGCAGAAGTGGCGTTTCACAGGGGAAGGCAGAGAGTGGGTGATGAGAGGCAAGGACTGACCTGAGGCTCCCAACCACATGAGCTGACTTCCTCAGGGCAGTACCTGCAGGGTTGGGTGCAGGGAAAGGGTGGAACCCTGGTTCTGCAGGAGGAAGACCCAGGCAGGCCTGAGTGTCCTTCTTGGATCCTGTAGTCTCCAGCACGCAACCTAAGGGCAGTACTGTTGGCTTAGCTGCCCAGAAGCCCCTGGCCTGGGACTGCAATTACATGTGGCAAGCCATACCCACCCTGCCTCATGTGTGCCCTGGGAGCCACTGCAGACAGATTCAACCTTCAAGTATCTCAAATACAAGGCTGTTGAGATGTCTCAGATGGTAACAGTATTTTCTGACTTGTCTCACAACCTGACTTTGATTCCTGGGACCCAAGGATGGAAGAAGAGAACCAATTCCTCCAAGTTGCCTCTGCCCTCCACATGCACACCATGGCATACATGCACCCACACATGATAAAATAGGTAAGCATGTAAAACAATAATAATAAGGACGATGATTGAGGAAGGCACCCCGTATTGACCTCTGGTCTCTGTTTACATGTGTACACATGTGCATTCATTCACACATACATGTGTACACTTGAATACATACAACACACACAAAGGCAAGAGTACTCCTGCTGTGCTTATACAGGACAATGTAGTCCTGTTTATTTAATCTTTCATGCATGTGCTAGGGCCCTGTTGTCTATCTGAGCTGAGCAGGTGCCTGAGGTCCTCTGGCTTCAGTCTTTCTCACTAGGTTTACTAGTGTGTACCACTGTGCCCTACAGCGCCGCTGTTCTGAAAAGACAAAATTGTCCTGGAAAATTTGGGGGCTGTCTGTAATGTACATGTTCTTCAACATTTAATAAAATTAAAATTTAAAAACGATGATTTTAAATTTGTCAAAATGTTGATAATTCTCCCATCTGGGGATCATTATGCTATTATTTCTGCTTTTTAGTTGGTTTGAAATTTTTCAGTCCAAAAAAGAAATTCCTGTCTTTCCAGACTATTTTTCTTTACTGGGGCTGGGGCTGACTGTGATGAGAGGTCACAAAGAAAATAAGCGTGCACACACACACACATGCACACACGCGCATACACAAACTTCTCTCGCACACACGCACACACACATGCACGCGCATACACGCGTGCACACACATGCATACACACACATACCCATACACACACATTCACACACTTTTGTGTGTGCACTGCAGTGGTCAGTCAACCCCTTTAACGCCCCAGTACCTTCTGGTCTCCAGGTCTTGGCCAGTGGTGAGCCCTGTCACTAATATGAAGGCTTGGGGTCTGGACAGTGGGGAAGGGCCTACCAAGTTGGAAACCCTGCTCCCATCTGCACCCATGGCCACAGCGCCTGCAAGGCTTGGGCAAGGTACAGTCAGCCTACCTAAACCCCGAGTTCCCAACCCCAGAGGTGTTTACTGAGAAATGCCGCCTGAGCCGGGGATGTCACTTTATTAATGTTCTGTCTGTGGTCATTCAGCCTCGCCATAGGCCAAGAGGAGAGACAGAAGGTCTCATAGGCCATGTAGCAACAGAGACAAGCCAGGTCTTCCTCCAGCCAGTTTGGCTTCACCTCCATGGACTCCCAAACGGGTCTACAGTGGGGAAAAGCAAGGTGCCCTCTGTAGCCTCAAGGACACCATACCCTTCCTCTGGGGTTAGGAGCCCTGGGTCCTGGGAGTCCAGTAGATGTTCCTTGCTGTCAGCAGTTAGTTCACTTGTCGTATACCGCACCACCCTAGTATGGCCACAAGGGGCAACCCTCAGCCGGTTCTTCAACCAGAAACAAAGTATGTCAAATTATATATAACAGTATCACAAGTTATGTAAAATCTTGCCCTTAATGTTTAAAATCCCTGGATGCCAATGGGTCCCACCTAACCAGAGTGTTCTTGACATGTTGGATCTTGATATGCTGCTGCTGGAGTTGGTCTCAAATTTCTTGGTTTGTAGCCGGGTGGTTGCAGCATTGACCTTTAATCCCAGCACTTGGGAGGCAGAGGCAGGTGGATCTCTGGGAGTTCAAAGTCAGGCTGGTCTGCAGAGCTAGTTCCAGGACAGGCTCCAAAGCTACAGAGAAACCCTGCCTCGAAAAACAAAACAAAATTCCTTGGTTCAGTGGGATAGAGAGATAGTTCAATACTTAAGAGTGGTCGTTGTGGCAGAAATCTTTAATAAAAAAAAAAAAAAAGAGTGGTCGTTGCTCTTCCAAAGGACCGGGGTTCAATTCCCAGCACCCATATGGTAACTCACAACTGCTTGTAATTTCAGCTTCAGCGAATCTGACATCCTCTTTTGGATTCTACGAGTACCTGCATTCACATGTACACAGGCACACACACACACACACACACATAATTTAAAAATTAAAGTACATAAAATATTCCTTGGTTCAAACAGTGACCCTGCTTCCACCCCCAGGGTGGTCGGGGCCACTGCCATGCACTGTTGGCCTAGTTCACTGCCTAAGCACTGAAGACACAAAATTGGTAAACAAACAAACAAACAAACAAACAAAACCCACAACCACCAGCACAAAACCCCAGTGGCTTCAGAGGAGACTGAGGATCAAATCACTGCCGAATTTAGCAGTTTAGGACAATAAGCTGTCTTATCTCTGGGTCTGATGCAGGCCCTCTAGTGGAAGGGGATGCAGTGTGCTGTCTCCCAGACCTGTGGCTGAACAGGGCTCTGCATGGCTCTGCCTTCTAGCTCCCTCCCTAGCACTGGCCGGCCTCATCCTTTGCTAGTCAAAGGCGTCCCCAGCTGCCTTGTGTTGTGGTGAGCAATACAATACAGTTGGGAGAAATGACAGCCATCACTTCTGCCATATTCCTGTGAGCAGAAGCAAGACTTTAGGTGCAGCTTCTGGGAGGGGTCAGTTGAGGGAGGAAATGCCAGCAGACATCAGGGCTGTTCTTGAGAATCCTAAAATCACAGGGACAAGCAGGGGAGATAAGTAATGACGTGGGAGAGACGTAGAGAGACTTGGTCAGAGCTGAAATGTTCTAAGAGCCTCAGGAGCACTCTTTCAAAAGATGCTGTTTCAGCAAAGAGCTAAGGGTAGTTAGTATACAGTTCTGGGGACATAAACAGCCCACTCAAAGGCTCTGAGACAGGAGTCTCGGCAGACTGAGCAGACTAGAAAACAGTGGGAACTGGGGTGTGTTTGGCTGACTGCACTCTTCAAATATGCCAGCACTGTTGGCAAAGTCACTAGCCGCTCTCGTGCGGCTCTCGGTCGGTCATGACAGCCCTCTTACACAGCCTTGGGAAGGCTTCTGTTCCCATTCCGCCATTCAGGCCTCCATCCTCTGCCCATAGCAGCTCAAACAACATCAGCTCATATCCTGCAGCCCCTGTTGTGGATTCTGACCAGCACTCTGCGGCAACCCGAGTGTTGCCCTGTTGATTATCCATCTCTTCCAACAGATCTTGTGTCAGATCGAGAGACCTTGTATTGATCAAAGTGTCCTCAAGGCTAAGGCAGCAGGTAGCACGGGATGGGGGAGGGGGTGGGGAGTTCAGATGATGGGAGAGTATCACGTGGAGTAGGGAGGCTTCACTGTTTGCACTGTCTGCCAAACTTACTGCACTCACTCTTGCATTTTGGTTTGTTACAATTCAGCATGGAAAGAGGTGTGTTTGTATCTAAAGTGACATGAAGGGACAAGCGGCTACCAGACCGGAGGGAGGCCTCCGGGATCAGTCCACGGGGAATGTTTAGGAAAGAGGACCAGCACTGAAGAGTGGCAGATGTGAGCAAGGTCGCAAGGAGGCACAAGAAGTGAGGCCCTGCCGGTCGGTGGTGGCCCACACCTTTAATACTGGCATTCGGGAGGCAGAGGCAGGCAGATATCTGTGAGTTCGAGACCAGACTGGTCTACAGAACGAGTTCCAGGACAGTCTCCAAAGCTACACAGAAAAACTCTGTCTCGAAAAACAAACAAACCAAACCAAAGCCAAAAAAAAAAAAAGTGAGGCCCTAATAGATTTCCGCTAGGGTGCAAGGTTGCCAAAGGACGGAAGCCAGTACAACACTAAGGAGTCTACTAAAGTTCTAAGTCCCGCCCTCCAGGTGCCTCAAGCCCCGCCCCACGCCCTAAGCCCCGCCCTTTAGCTCGGGCCTGCGCTCCGGGCCTGATCTCCAGCAACACTGGCAGCCCTAGGTACCACCCCGCCCCGCTGCCTCGTCCTTCCGTCTTCCCCGACACCAGAAGTTCCGCCCCGAGAGGACTCCGGAGCTTGCGAATCGCCGAGTCCGTACTTCTGCGCAGGCGCCCTCAGTCCACAGTTGGCTAGGTTCCTGCAGCGAAACCGCTTTGCAGCCATGGCCCCTCCGCCGCTGTCGCCGCCGCTGTGCGTTCTGCCGCCAGGCTCGGGCCCTCCCCGCTTCGTGTGCTACTGTGAGTCGGAGGACAGCGGAGACGGGGACGGCGGCGGCTTCAACCTCTAGTGAGTGGGGTCTAGGGATGTGGGGTGCGGGAGCGCAGCGGGCGCCGAGCCTGACAGCCCCTCCCGCCCAGTGTGACGGACGCCGCGGAGCTCTGGAGCACCTGCTTCTCGCCTGACAGCCTGGCGACGCTCGTGCGTACCCGCGCTGGGGATGGGAGACTTCTGGGAGCCTAGCACTCCTTACGCCCCGCCCCTTTGCCTGTGGTCCTAATAGTATTCCAGGGTTGGGCAGTTTGGAGCGTCTTGTGGGTCCAGGGTCCCGGGCAGGTAGTGACAATTCCGTGTTCCCATTAGAAAACCCGATTTGGCCTAAGTGGGACCGAGGACATATCTTCCCGGTTCAGGTGAGTCCCAGTTAGAGAGGCCACGTGGGTGAGGAACTTGGGGTAGTGTTAACACACGTCCTGTCCATAACACCATTGTCTCTCTACTTAGGGCAGCTTGCCAGCAACAAGCAGTGACTGTAAGCCTGCAAGAGGATAGGGCCTCGATGACCCTTTCAGGGGACACCTCCACACTAGCCTTTGACCTCTCCAAGGTGCCCAGCCCAGAGGCAGCGCCTAAGCTCCAGGCTTTGACTCTCAGCCTGGCAGAGCGTGTGTACAACCTAGAGAAGCGGCTGGCAGGTAGGATGTACGTGGGCACCTGAACCCTCACTCAGGGTCCTGCTTTCACATACCCTCATGGCACTGAGTGGGGTGCCCCATGCTTTCTCCCGGCTGCAGAAGAGACTAGTCCCAGGAAGAACATCCATCCAGCGGGTCCTCAGTTCTTCTTACCAGGTAAGAGGCGGGCCTGGCAGGTAGGTTGACTGGGCTTTCTCTGGAACTGCCTCCCCCTGACGCCCCATGTTCTAGAGAGACTCTTTCAGAGTGGACAGAGTTCTGCTCAGGTTTCTTTGGGGTTCAAGATTTCCCTGATCTGATTTTTCTGGCAGAACCTGATCACCAGAGAGGCAGCTCTGGACTTGGGGTCAGGAGACGGTGTCCGGGGGAGTCTCTCATCAACCCTGGCTTCAAAAGGTACCTGCCCTCGTGTCTTTCCTACCCTGGTCCCCTCCCTTTCCTCTGTGCGTTACATATATTGTCTTCTAGTAAGAAGCCAGCTGGCGGTGTAGACTTCGATGAGACCTGAAGATACAGCAGAACCTGTGTCCTTGCCAGAAGCCTGTCTACAAGGAAAGGGGTAGATCCTTGACCCCCACCAACCAGAGAAAGCCACCGCTTAACTTCCACCGACTGGTCTTACAGTTGGGCAGGAGCTCCTCTCATCCCTTCCTGGTTAAATAAAGTGCTCTCTTGGGGAGAAATGCTAGGCCAGACTCGACTGGTGAGGAACCGCCTTGGGGAGGAAGCCAGAGAAGGGCCTTTTGATGTGGGGCCCCAGGGTGCAAACAGGTGCATCAGGCTGTGTGCACCCAGGAGGCGCTCCTGGCTGGGTCTAGGGTAGAGATTTCTTAGACTGTCTATGTTGTTTCTGCATGGCCAGCCCAGAAGCTGAAAAGATCCCTGCCTGGTAGGGCTAGGACTCCCTACGGCTTGGAGTGCCGCCCCACACTTCTAAGCTCCACCCACGCAGGGCAGGTCACACCTGTCGCGTACAGAGATGCACAGAGTGCTTGTCTTGGGGAAGATGCATGTTTGGAAGGCACCCACAGAGCATCAGATGGTGGGAGCCCCTCAGAGGAGGAGATGGGGCTGACCCGCAGTCTGTGGTGGGGCTAAGGAATGTAGGCCTGCCCCCACCCACCTGGCCGGAATCCCGGAGGTTGAGCTCCAAGGAGCTAGCTCTTCTCCCCACCCTTCTTGGCCATCCAGGGCACCCCGCCCAGCTCTGGCCTGACTGGTTTGGGAGACTAATCCAGTCCCCTAGATCTCTGCCGGCCCCAGGCCTTTGAGCCAGCACCACAGAGGAGGAGGAGGAGCTGCGCCTTGCCTGCCGGACTCTCCTGCCCCATCATTTTAGGCTGTCATCTTGAACTGTGTTTCTCACCGTGGGGTTGGGCTAGCGTAATTGTGGGCCTCTGGCCACTTGGATGTTCAGGACACGCTTACTTGGGGGCACAGATGCCTTTATAGGCCACAGAGGAGTGTATGGAGTTGGGGGGCTAACGGGGATGCACAGCGGGCCGGTAAGCTGCCAGGATCTCTGCACTGTGGGGACACGTGTACTTGAACTCCTTCTCCTGCAGCGCGTTGTCCAGGTAGCGGCGGACAGCACCCAGGTCCTCGGGGATGGGCATCTGGCGGAAGTGTGCACACACGGTCTGTGGGTACGACAAAGTGTGATGAGGGAGGGCCTCACGCGACTGCCCTTCTCCCCACACCTACCAGCTGGCGCCCCACTCACATCCACAATGTGCAGCTTGGGCAGCAGGCTGCAGTCAGCCAGTGTGAATTGGTCACCATCCAGGAATCGGCGCCGGGACTCACGAAGCTGTGGCTCCTGTGCCAGTTCATGGTCTAGTGGGGTGCGCAGGTAGGCGTCCAGCTTGGTCAGGGCCCGGAGCAGCTGCTGACACAGGGCTTGGGAGCAATGGCACAGTAAGGTCTTAAGCTTGGCCTTGGATAACCCTCCTGCCTGTCAGGGCTGGGCTGGGTCTCACCATTGTCCTGTGTAGGCACTGGGTTTTTGATGAAGGCAGAAAACTTGTGGAAGATGTCATTTCCTGCCGTGTTGGACTCCCGGTACCTAGGTGCCAGGCTAGGGAAGCTGTAAGTGGCAGAGGTTTGAGAACTCCAGTCAGATCCTCACACCACGTCTCAACACACCCTTCCTAAGCATTCTCCCAAGCGTCCCCCAGGGAGTCCCATCCTTGCTTTGCCGCCCCGTCAGGTGCTCACTCAGGTGGCCTTAGCGTCGCCTCCAGAAACTCCTCAATCTGCAGCGTGTCTGTCTTGACATCCCCATCATAGAGCAAGATGGGCAGCTGCGAACCTGGCGCGAAGTCCTTCAGCACATCCAGTGCCCTGTGGACACCAGGCAGAAGGGAGGTGGCTGGCCCGAGGTGGGCAGAAGCCAGGGAGGGGTCCAGGGCCGTGTCTCACCTTCGTGTGTCCACCGTGGTGAGGGTGAAGGGCACACCCTTGAGGAGTAGGACCATGAAGAGCCGCTGACAAGAAGGGCAGTGTCCGACACTCTCGCCGTCTTCGCTGGCCTGAGTGGGTGGAGCAGGGGTGTTGGGCTGGGAGTAGACCCAGGAATCTTGACACCTGGCTGGGTGGGAACCTGCCTCCCACTGCCATTGGCTCTGGAGGCATGCTAGGACTCTGGCCTGGTTGGGCCTGGCATTTACAAGAGTGTAGAGAGGGCCCTTGACCTGAGCCCTGGTATGGGGAAAGCAGGGGAAGCCAGGAACTTGGAGGCAGGTAGGGACAGGGCCTGAACTTAGGGTCCTGCCACAACCTTTTCTTCCAGCACCAGAGAGTTCTAGACACAGAGACTGGCTACAGGGTGGGGTAAGCCAGAGAGCCTTCTAGGTGATTAACCCACACAACCAGGTATTGAGGCTAATAACTCAGCTCAGGGAAATGGCCAAAGAGGAGCTCAGGACCTGCCCGCACTCAGATCTGAGCTCTGGCCTGAGAGCCAATGGAGCTATCCGGCAATACCCCCTCCTGGCACATGAACGTGAATCTCCAGATAAATGTCTGATGCAAGCTACCGGATTCACAGCTCCCCACCAAGGGGCTTTCTCCCAGGGCTGGGCCAGGTCTAGGATCCAAGGTTTAGAGACCCAGGCTATCTGATCCCCCTCCCATATGGAAACTCCTCCCCCAGGCTGCCTGACTCTGTTCAGCCCTGTGTGGGGCAGCTTCAGCCCCACACGGGGGGGGGCACCCCTAGGAAGACCCACCCCTTAGCCTACACAAGAACACAGAACACCCCGTCCAGCCCAGAACCTTCACAAACAGCTGGAGCTTGGTGGTTTCAGCCATGGTAGGAGTTGAGGCATCCGGCAGCAGCTCAGGGCACACACAGGGTGTGCCTTGGGAGCTCTTTAAGTCTCCCTGGATGCTCCACCCTCCACAGTCAGTGGGCCCGCCCCACAGAGCCACCTAGGCAGCAGATAGGTTGTCAGGGCAGAGCCAGTTGTCTGTTTAAGAGCAGGGTGTCCTTGCTTAAGTGACCACAGGGAGCTTGAGTCTCAGGACTGGCGGTGAGTATAGGAAGCTGACTCACAGCAGAAGCCTCAGTGTGACTGTGATGGGGCCAGCGAGGTGAATACAGATGGGAGAGGAGAGACAGGAGCATTGGGGACTACTAGCCTGGGAAGGACAGTTCTGAACTGGAGCTGCCCTACACTGATCTCAGTCCTCTGAAGTTCATCTCCATTGTCCAGTCCTTATCCCAGGAAGCCAGGGAGTAGGGATGAGTGGGAAATGCCTCAGTTTCCCCATCTGTGTGATAAGCCCTTCAGGAAGAGATGCCCCCTCCCTCCAACAAAGCCCAGTTAGCTAGGGCCCTCTGACCTCAGGGCGGGCCCACATTCCTGACATGTTCCTGGCTGGCTGGCTGATAAACCTGGTTTTGGTGTTTAACCCAGCTGGGCAGAGGACTCCATGCCACCATCCCGTCTACACAGGCTCAGAGTGGGTTTCCTGCTCTTAACCTTCAGATGGCACCAGCAAGGGTTAGCTACCTGCTGGCAGAGGAGCTGGGGATGTGGTCCTCGGCGGGAAGGAAAAGGCCACCAGGCACACACCTGCCGCTCCCTCAGGCTTTCCGAGCCCACTGGGGTCCACAGGGCGCTTTGCCTTGCATTCCTTGTGTCTCTGCCTGCAGCTGCTATCAAGCGGCCAGCCCTCCAGACTTGGTCTTCAGAACGTGTGCTCAGAGGACTGGCTCTGCCCAGGGCTAAGACCAGGACCTGGTGATTGCTTCCCCCTCTCTGGTAGGTTGGTGCCATCCAGGCTAGGTAGTGTAGCCAAGGTGGCTCCATACCTGCCCACTCACCTACTCTCATGCCTGCCTCTGGCCAGTGCCTCAGCTGTCCCAGGTGCTCCCCTTCCTTAGCCCTGTCTGGCCACTTCCCAGGCCTCAGTGGAGCTCCCAGACAGGTAGAATGTAGCTCTGACATCCGTGAGGCTTGACTCTGTGCCAATTTCTCCCCCGACTCTTTCCTAGAGCCGTATTTTGGCTTCTCACGGACTTGGCCGGCTTTTTGCTTTGTGGTTTTCTCTCCTTTGCTGACAGATCAGCACTGTAGCCCCTGAAGCCTTTCCCAGCTGCCGGGATAGGCCCTGAGTTTATCTATTTCTGCAAAGCTGCCCTTTCTAAATGCATGAGAAAAGGTGAAGTGGACAGACAACACGGGCGGTGATGTGGAGAAGAAGCAAACACATCTCAAGAAACAAGGCCGAGTGATGCAGGCTCTACTGTGACGAGCAGAGCTGTGGACGTGTCCTGTGTCAGCCGTGGTGGGAGGAGTCATCACTGCTCTGCTCTTATGCTCACAGACACAGGGGTCGTCACTACAGCACTTGTGTCCCTCACAAGGAATGGGATAGGAGACGGCCCACATATGCATGCCAACAGAGCCTGGTATTACAGGGTTGTCGTGTTCCCCCCCCCAAAGCTTCATGTGCTGGAACCTTAATCCCCAGGACCTATAATGTCCTTAATGAGACAATCAAATTGAAAATGAGACCGTCCAGTAGGCTCTAATCCAATATGACTATGTCCTTTCAAAGGAGAAATGTTGTAGCTCAGGTATTTCCCAGTGGTAGAGAGCCTGCCTGGGGTTTGATTTTTCAGCATCGTAAAGGGGGCAGGGGAGATTTGAACACACAGAGACAGGCAGGCTCACAGAACATCCCGTGAACACGATGGCAGAGGAGGGCAGGATGACACACCTGTGCTCCGAGGATGACGGAAGACCGCCCAGCAAAGTTCAGGAGTCATGGGAAGGCCTGAAACACATCTTTCCTCCAGCTTTTAGTGGAGCCAGCCTGCCCTAATCCCAGTCTCTCTTTTCATTGTACGGCAACCACAGCAAACCAACAGGAAAACACAGAGAACCGACAAAGAGCAGCGTTAGCACGTGAGCTTATGAGCCGCTGCTGGCCCACACTGGGCTGGAGACATCTGTCAGCAACTTCCGACAGGAACACGCCAACTCTTGCTCTATCCAGACACCATGTGCACTTGTGCGGCTTGTAAATAGTTTATTGATTTATTTTGTTTTAAGATATCTGTTTTTTTTTTTTTTTTTTTTTTTTTTTTTTTTTTTTTTTTTTTTTTTTTTTTTTTGAGATAGGGTTTCTCTGTGTACCTCTGGCTGTCCTGGAACTCTCTTTGTAGACCAGGCTGGTCTCGAACCCAGGTAGATCCAATCCGCCTGCCTCTGCGCCCAACAGTTGTAAACATTTTAAAGGAATGAGAAGAGCAGCCAGGCCTGGTGATGCTGAGGCAGGAGGATGATAAATCCTGCCAGAGGGACTGCGTGAGGCTTTGCCTCAAACAGAGAAACACAGTAAAAGGGTTGGGTACAGCTAGCTCAGAGGTAGAGCAATTCCTCAATGTGTGGGGCCCTTCAATCCCAACTCCACCAGTACCTACGTGATGCCAATGCCACCCACCTTAACTGACCCCATGACTTAACCAGACCATAGGACCTTGCCCAGAAATCTCTACTACACACAGAACACCTTCTAGGTACTGCTAGACCCAAGACTGGCTCAGGTCTCCCTGCTGTACCTGACTCCCTGATGCAATCAAGATTGTCTCTTATACAAATCCTGTTGCTGTACAAAGTTTCAACCTTTTTTTTTTTTTTTAAAGATATGGTCTCATATAACCCAGGCTGGCCTTGAACTCCTGATCCTCCTATCTTCACTTTTCAAGTGCTGAGATTATAGGTGTCACCATACCTGGCCCCCAACAGCTCTATATTGAAGGAGACACAAACTTGCTAGGGGTTAGGGTGCAGGGGCTAGGGCACATTTGAGTATCGGTAGGGATGTGCTCAGATACTTTTGAGTTCTTCCTGTAGAAAATACCTAGGTGTGGTACCAAGATCCTTGATCTCCCCAAAGGACTCTACCATGCCATGTCTCCCCAGACTTCCTGTGCTGAAACAAACCCTCATAGCCATGGTAAATGGTTAGAAGGTGGGGCTTATCAGAGCCAATTTGAGTATAAGGGTGGAGCCTTCATGAGTAGGATCTGTAATCTTACCAAGGAGACCCGCCAGGATCCCACATAGAGAATCCTGGTCTTAGACTCCTGGTCTCCAGAACTATGAAGGATTAATGTATCGTTCCTGGTCCCCCAGCCATCTGAGCTGCTAGAGAAGCCCAGAGGGGAAGAGAGGAAGGGCTGATCTGTATGTATATGGTCCAGAAAGCAGAGGCAGCTCAGAGCAGAACAAAGGGACACAGGCTAGGCCAAGCCAGGCACAGTGGTATCTATCTGCCTATAATCCCAGAATTTAGGAAACAGGCAGCCTGGGCTACCCACAAAGATCCTGCCTCAAAAACAAACAACAACAAAAGGTAATGGCCACCAAGAGATGAACTAGTGGTCAAAAGCACTTGCATTCAAACACAACCCTAACAACCCTCCTTTGATCCCTGAAGCTGCTGGTTGAAGGAGAACCAACTCCGAAATCATGGCATGTGCAGGCACAGACACACATACACACACACACACACACACACTCTCATATTCTCCCTCTCTCTCAACTCCAAAATCATGCCACGTACTGGCCTAAACATACACACATTCATATTCTCTCTTCTCTCTCCTCTCTCTCTCTCTCTCTCTCTCTCTCTCTCTCTCTCACACACACACACACACACACACACACACACGTTAGTGCATAGGTCCACAGTGACACAATTTTTAAAGCAGAGGGGACTCTAAGATTGCCAACTAACACACAGAAAATGAAATAGTCACCAGCCCTGGGCAACCTCATTGTCTCTGCTGAAAGAGAAAGGTTCTTGGCCAGGGGGTGGTGGCGCACACCTTTAATCCCAGCACTTGGGAGGCAGAGGCAGGCAGATCTCTGTGAGTTTGAGGCTAGCCTGGTCTACAAAGAGAGTTCCGGGACAGACAGGGCTATACAGAGAAACCCTGTCTAAAAAAAAAAAAAAAAAAAAAAAGATAGAACTTTGGGGCTGGAGAGATGGCTCAATTGTTAAGAGCACTGACTGCTCTTCCAAAGGACCCAGGGTTCAATTCCTAGGACCCACATGGGAGCTCACAACTGTCTATGATTACAGTTCCAGAGTACCCAATACCCATGGCAAAACACCTATACACATGAAAATAAAAATTAAGAACAGAGAGGGAGAGAGAGGGAGAGAGAGAGAGAGAGAGAGAGAGAGAGAGAGAGAGAGAGAGAGATCCCTCCCCCAGTGGGATGCTCCAGAATAGGCCATCATCTGCCACCATCACCAGGACTCCTGGCTGTGGGCGTGTCACAGCCCACACTATTCCTCCCAGAGACTTCCAGCTGCAGCTGACCCAGGAAATGATAGATCCACCCAGATCTCAGCACTGACCAAACCTGTCCTGGCTGAGGGGCAGGAAGAAAAAGGTGAGAGACTGTGTCAGAGATGCCTGTAGCATAAGAAACTACAGCTCTAGCTGAGCACTGGTGGTGCACCTTTAATCCCAGGAGGATCTCTGTAAGTTCGAGGCCAGTCTGGTCTACAGAGCAAGCTCCAGGACAGGCTCCAAAGCTACAGAGAAACCCGGTCTCGAAAACCAAGGAAAACCAAGAAAAAGGAAAAGGAAACAAAAGACGACTCTAACTGGTCCTAGAGGCAGGAGATTTTCTTTTCTTTCTTTCTTTCCTGTTTTTGATTTTGGACAGGGTCTTCTGCAGCCCACAGCCTCCTTGAACCCCCATCCTCCTCCGAGTGCTGGGGCTACAGGTATCACCACCGAACCTAATATGCTGGTTAGAGACAAAAGCCAGGGTCATCTAGGAAGAGGGAGCCTCAATTCAGAAAACACCTCCATTAGACTGGCCTGTAGGCAAATTTGTGGGACATTTTCTGGATTCCTGGTTGATATAAGAGGGGGTGCCCAGCCCACTGTGGGTGATGCTATCCTTGGGCAGGTCCTAGATCATATAAAAAAGCAGGCTGAGTAAACCATGGAAAGCAAGCCAGGAAGCCGTGTTCCTCGATGGCCTCCGCTTCAGTTCCTGCCTGCAGGTTTCTACCTTGGACTCCCAAAATGACAAACAGATGAAATAAACCTTTTTGTCCCTAAGTTCTCTTTGGTTGCGGTGCTTACCACAGCCAGCCACAGGACGCAAACTGGGCCACCTCGCTGCTCTTTCCTGTTTGACACTGCGTCCTACGAAGCTCATTTCTTCACCTTGGTATTTTGCTAATATCAGATGGAAAATGGCAGAAAGTGAGTCCCTCAGTATCTTGACTGCAGGCCAGGCCACCTCCAGTGACCACGGAGTTGGCGGGCGCTGGGTCACCGTTCGGCTGGTTGATTGGTGATCTGGGACAAAGTAAGGGTCAGGGTAATAGTGATGGCCCTGCAGCCCTGCAGGCTGTACACATGGCTGCCCAGACTGGCCTCCAGCCTGTGGCCGTGACTGCTCTTACAGAAGAAGCTTCCAGTCACTGGCCACCCCGACACTTCTGTTCCTTCTAGGCCTGCTCAGCTCCTCAGCCTACTGGGTTTAAGGTGGGGAAGGTAGAAGCCTCACAGCTTCCTGTGTCCTGGAGCGTTTTTTAATAGCTACATAGGGCATGCCTCAGACTGGGTGTCAGCACTGTCCTTGTCCCCAGAGAGAAGTCCTCGCACTCGGGGGAGAGGGGCAGCTGCGAGTTTCTGGGCTGCTACTTACTTTCTGATGGGTTAGCACAAGAACGGTGTTTACAGATTGTGCCAACAACCATAGGTTAGGCATGGTGGTGCATGCATGCCTTTAATCCCAGCACTCAGGAGACAGAGGCAGGTGGAGCTCTGTGAGTTCGAGGCCAGCCGGGCCTACAGATCAAGTCCCAGGAAAGCCAAGCTACACAGGGAAAACCTGTCTTGAAAAAACAACAAAACAAAACAAAAAAAAAACAAAAGTGTTCCAAATCACGAGCTTGTGCAGAGGGCACAGGGTGCACACTGTTCTTTTCTAGCAACCGTTCTGGAAGCTTCAAAAATAAGATGGTAGGGTACACCTTAGGGTTGTCACAAATTCAGAAGCTTAAAGCAGTCCATCCAAATTCGAGCCGTCTTCAGGACAGGAATTAGTGCACTTCACTGGCTCCTGGGAACCAGACTCTGGATTTTCTTTTGGAATTCAGGATCTGTGTGTGTGTGTGTGTGTGTGTGTGTGTGTGTGTAGTCATCCTCAGGTGCCTGCCACACTTCCTGTTGTGTTGATGGTTTTGCAGATTGAACCTCAGAATCTGTGTGTGTGTGTAGTGATCCTCAGGTGCCTGCCACACTTCCTGTTGTGTTGATGGTTTTGCAGATTGAACCTCAGGATCTGTGTGTGTGTGTGTGTGTGTGTGTGTGTGTGTGTGTGTGTGTGTGTGTGTGATACGTACGTGTGTCTGAGGAGGCTAGAAGAGAACACAGGATCCTCTAGTGCTATAGGTGGTTGTGGCCCACCTGACATGAGGGATGGTCGCTAAATTCTAGTCTTATGGAAGGAAGATCAGGAAGTGCTAACCGCTGAGTCATCTCTCCAAAGTCCTGGAATCAGTTTTTATTTATGTGTATGTACATATGTCTGTGTGTACATACCACGTGTGTGTGTATCTGGAAGTCAGAAGAAGGAATCAGAACCCTGGAACTGTAATGACAGATGGTTATGAACAACCCACACGGGTGCTGGACACTGAATTCTGCTTCCCCTTAAGACTACCAAGCACTCGCTTCTGGTCCTTAACATGCTCACCCTCCTGCTCCTGCCTGGCCTCTGTAGCCAGGGAAACCTCCACCCACTAGGTACCAGCTCTGGGCCCAGTCTCTGGGGACTGCAGTGGGCTTGCAGTTTTTGTAGCCCAGGGGACACAGCACCTTGGCCCCCTGGCCACTCCCACCCTTCCTCCTTCACTCCTTCCCACCCCCTCACAGTGCCAGTCAGCCCTCTATCCCTAACCCATAGGCACCTGAAGAGTCTGAGGTGGGACCCTGAACAAGACAGAAGTGCGAGTCTGAGAACCCTTCACCCTGGTGCCCTCACTCCCGCCTGGCATACACAGAGCCTCGTCACCAGTTAGCCTCAGAGTTCCCGGGCCCCGTTTCTCCTGGGTTCTGTTCCCCCAGATCTTGTTTTACTAAGCTCTGTATCCTAGGGCCTTTCTGTACACTGACCAACTTCACCACGTGGCAGGGCCAATGTGAGGTATGGACCACCTTACCAGACACCCACTAGCACAGGTCCACCACCTTGGGGAAATTCTTCTTATGTACCCATACTCCTGGAGATCTCCTGGAAACCCCCTCCACTTTTCAGAAGTGGAGCTAGCCCAGAACAGGCTCACTGTGGGCTCTAGGCCTTGTGGGGGAAGCTAAGGCGGTATGGGACAGCGCTAGTGCTGGGTGAACAGGCCTGCCTCCATAAGCCCACTGAGGACCCACCCACCCAGCAGGCGGCTAGGCTGTGCGGAGAGCTGGGGAATAAAGGTGGATCTCCCTGTTTGTAGCAGCCCCTCCCTTCATACCTAGTACAGTCAGACTAGGTGGCTATACCCTGGCCCCAGGGGCCCGCCTTCCCCCCAGTTCCCACATGCACAGGCGGCTACAGGCTTTTTTCGCTTATTTATTGAAAACAAACATCTGTGCGCTATATACAAGATCCCGCTCCCAGGTGGGTGGCGGGAAGGGCCAAGCTGGATGAGAGAGCAAAGGCAGCTTGAGGGGACAGGGAGGGAGCAGTGGCCCCTCGCCTGGCCAGCAAGCCCAGCTTCTCCATTCCTGCTCTTCCACCAGGCCTGAGACAACCACACGCATGGCTTCCCGTGGGTGGCCTACCTTCTTCACAACAGCAGAGCGAGGGAGGCTCTTAAAGCAAAGTAAGTAGGCAAGCTGCCCAGCCCCCTCCTGCAGTCAGGGATGTCCAAGAAAAGACATCTGTGCAAGATGCTGGCCTGGGTAGACTCGGGGCCGCTGCAGAGAAGGGTCACAGGATGCCTGGGGCAGCCCATGTCACCCCGGGAAGGTGGATGGTGCCGGGTAGGGTAAGGGGCTGGGCCAAGACCCAAGGCTTTAAGGCAAAGCAGGGTGAGGGTATGTGCAGCCCAGGGCCAGGCCAGCCTTTGGCACAATTCGGGGAGGGCGGCCAGAGTGACCGCAGGACGAGGCAAGGATGGTGGTAGCTGGGAGGAGGGCGGGAGCCCTTTGGTCCTGAACCTGCCTTTCCAGGGCCTGGCGTGTGTGACGACAGCCACCACCTGACTTCTGCCCCCCACAGGTGCATCCCTGACTTGGTTCTTGATGGTCAGCAGAGCGTGTCCGTGTTGAAGGAGAGCTGGGCCTGGTGAGGAGCAGACAGTGGGGGCTGAGGATGTTCACACCGGACCTTACCACTGGCTGGTATCGGCACTCCCGAGTACTCTCTCCCCACTAAGCACGCTTCAGCGTCTGGCCCTCTTGCCCAGTGTGGTAGCCACAGTCTAGATTGCTCCCTAGTCTCTGGTTTCTTTAATCCCCACCTTGATCTGGGGTCTTCAAAGCTGCCAGTGTGTTCTGGGTTCTACCCACCCTGGTTTCCCTGTGTCCACTCAAGCCCTCGGCACACATGAGTCCCCCTCTGTTCTGAATCTAAACTTCAGCCAGTTCTCTCGCTTAGGTCCTTCAGCCTCAGTCTCTGGGCAGTGTGAGCAGGCGTGCAGCTGGGAGGATGCTGACCACTCACCCGCTCTTCCTCAAAGCTGATGAGGCCCTCATCCTCTGTGTCCAGGTCCTCAGGCTCATCAGCCACCAGTGCCCGGAGCTCCGTGGGTGTAGAGCGGGGCCTCAGCAGGCTGAGGAGTCCAAGGGGGGACGGCAAGGTCGAGGGTTCAGCCTCTTGCTGCTCCACGTTGTCACTCTGCTTCTTGGCAAAGTTCACAAACACCTGTGGACAGGTGGTGGTGGGCTACGTGGTACGGGCCAATCCAGGAAGACACACCCCACCCCACGTGGCACACTCACATTGTCCAGGGTGGTCTGGCTGACAGAGTAGTCCTCAATGCCCAGCACACCCACTACCTGCTCCATCTTGCTGAACACCTGAGCCAGGGAGATGTGCTCTGACTTGAGCTGGTACTGCACCTTCGTGTGATGCCGTTCCTGGGAGATCAGGGGACCAAGGAGGTCAGCGGCTGCCGGAATGGGGCTCGCCCTCACCCTCCCCTCACCCGACCACACCCACCTTGAGCATGGCCTCTGGGAAGTTCCGGTTGAAGAACCGCACCACGTCCTTCACATTCTGGCTGCTTTTGGTCCTCACAGTGATCATGTAGCCATCCCCAAACCTGGTGGGACACAGGGGTGACCAGGGGCCCTGTGCACCCAGCAGAGCTCGCCCTGTCTCCTGCAGCCCGGGCTGACTCACCTATTCTTGAGGTGCTGGATGCTGCCCAGGCAGCGCAATCGTCCGTTCACCATGATGGCCAGCCGCGTGCACAGAGCCTCACACTCCTCCATGCTGTGGGCAGACAGCACAGGCTGGCACCAGAGGGACTGCCAGAGGACCACGGAGGGGTCGGGGAGAGGCACACCTGTGTGATGTCAGCACCACTGAGCGTCCTGTCTTGATGAGGTCCAGAATGAGGTTCCACAGGAAGCGCCTGGCCTTAGGGTCCATGCCAGTAGTGGGCTCATCCTAGGGCAGGGGTCAGTTCATCCAGAGATGCAGCCCACCTAGACTGGTTCTACCCGTCTCTGCCTGGCTCACCAGGAAGCGGAGGAAGGTGGGGCATCTTCCCCTCAAACTCACGGAAAGACCAAACGGGGTAGCTGTCTCCCAAACGCCCCCAGACTTACCAGGAAGATGAAGGCAGGGTACCCGATGAGTGCAATGGCTGTGGATAGCTTCCGCTTGTTGCCACCACTGTAGGTGCCAGCTGGCTTGTCTGCATACTTTGTCAGTTCCAGCTTCTCCAGGGCCCACTTCACCACCTAGCGGGGCCAGTATGAGATATGGGCTTCACCTTACCCACCAGCATAGGCCCACCAGCTACACATACCCACCACGGACACGCCACTGCACCCACCACGGCCATGCCACGGCACCCACCACCCACACATACCCACCACGGACACGCCACTGCACTCGCCAGTGACTTTCCTCCCATCCTACCTTTGCTTCATCCTTCCAGGGGATGCCACGCAGCCGTGTGTACAGCTGTAGGTGTTCCCGAGCTGTGAGCTCGTCAAACAGGGCATCGAACTGCGGGCAGTAGCCGAGGCTCTGCTGCACCTGAAGCAGGTCCTTGAGCACACTAGGGACAGAGGGCAATCAATACCCAGGAGGGACATATCCACCCCACACCTGCCCTCCCCTACCCTGGAGACACAGTCATCCCACTCCTACACACACACACACACACACACACACACACACGCACGCACGCCTTTGCACCTGAGGGGCAGGGTCATCCATGCAACCCCCTGGCTGTGCGCCTATGGGTGGCCACTCAACCCCTAACCAGCAGCTGTGTACCTGGAAGCTGTTACACAGACACACACACACACACACACACACATCCACGCCTCCCTACAGTGTGTCTGAGGGGCACAGCAACCCCACCTGTGTCCATTGACAAAGGCCTCGCCCCCTGTCGTGCTCTCGTCACCGGTCAGCATCTTGAAGGTGCTGGTCTTCCCTGCTCCATTGACACCGAGGAGCCCAAAGCATTCTCCAGGGCGCACACCCAGGCACAGGCGGTCCACTGCCAGGATACGGCCAATCTTCCGAGACTTGTACACCTGCCCAAAGAGCCTTACCCCTCAGCAAAGGACGGGCGGGGCTCTGGCCTGGCCCCACCCGCCCCATTCCCCATCTACTTTCCCACAGCCCGGAGCCTACCTTGGTCAGGTTCTCAATCTTGACCATGTCGTTGTCGGCATCCCCACGGAGCACTCTCTGCCGCTCACTGGCCACATCCACGTCATCCTCCACAGGTTTAGTAGACACAGGCAGGCGTCTAGGGGCAGTACAGTGGGCAGGGCCTGGCCAATCCGCCCACCCCTACCATGGATCCCTCCATTGCCCAACACTCCCCACTCACTGTGGCTGCCGCAGGAAGTTATACTGGCACATGATTGTGAGGAAGAATCCCACGAAGCCCTCAACTGTCATGGCCACCAGTCCACGTGTGACAATGTCCCACTCAAATGGTGACTTCATCTTGTCAAACTGGCCTGTGGAACAGCTGGTTCAGGGCCTGAGAGCCTCAGGAAGAGCCCAGTCATCCCCAGCATTGGAACTCGCCGGGTCTAGGACTAGGCATGCCCCCCTGAAGGCCTCCCTTGTTCCCAGCGCCGGACTCACCGATCTTGGCATAGTATTCGTTGATGTACTCGTTGTAGGCCATCTCCATGAGTCCGTGGCCCAGGTTGTAGTTGGGGAAGATGAGGAAGCAACTTTTCAGGTAGCTGTTGACAACCTTCAGATCCTGGGGGCCAGACACAGCTCAGTATCGCCACCCCAGGCCACGCCCTGCGGCTCAGCCACCCCACATTTACCTTGTCATGCTCAAAGAGCTGCAGAAGGAAGGTGGCCACAGTGGCTGTGATGCCGATGAAAAGGTTGATGACGATGAGGAACACATAGGCTGAGCTGGGGACCTCAAACCAGAAGGAGGCTGGGTACATGATGGGTGTGATGGACCACCTGTGGGCAAACAGCAGTAGTCACAGGGTGCCCCTGCCACACCCATGCCTGCTCCACACCCTTCCCCAGCTTACCCATAGAGCAGGAACAGGGAGAGCACCGCTGGGAAGTTGGTGGGCGATGTGTAAGCCGGGAGGTCAAACACAAAGAGGATGATGACACAGCAGGTGGCCGGGACCAGGTAATTGAGCTGCAATGGCAAAGGCAGATGGTGAGACCTGGGTAAGGGGACAGGAGACAGGGGCGGGAAGGGACCATGCGGGGCACACCATGTCCCACACGTAGTTGGCTAGCCAGTAGATGACAGGGTTGCACCCGCTGACGAACTGCAAGTGCTTGGCCTTAGTGGATTTTTCTGCCACCAGGAAGACCACGAAACTGGCTGGCACGAAGGACATGGCCACGATGATAAAGATGGCGATGACCACGTCTGTGCCCTGCAGCCTAGAAGAGGAATGGCAATTCTAGGGGGTTGTCAGGACCCCAGGGGGCCCTGCCCCTCCCCCAGCTCCATCTGCCTCACTTACAGGTAATCCAGGGAGAGGCTAGCACTGGTCTTGTTCATGGGGTGGTTGGTGACGGTGATGCCTGCACATAGGAAGGGAGGGCAGCATTAGCCCAGGCACTGTTCTGGCTCAGCCGCACCCCCTCCCCATCCCCTCAACCCTGACTCTCCTCACCGTAGGCTGCTGGGTTTCCCTTGTTCTTGGGCAAGTTTGCACGCAGGATGGCATTGTTGAGGCTGTTGAGGTAGGTGGGCATGCTGTGGTAGCCCTTGTTATTGTAGAGCACCTGGAGAATGGCAAGGGACTCAGAGAAGCTCACAAGCCTGAGAGTCCCTGTGCATAGGGCCAGGTGCCACTGAACCCAGGGAAGCAATTTACCTGGGCCACCCTTCGCACTGCGATCTTCCGCACCATAGGGGGGGCCCGGGCACCAAAGGAGGCTGGGATGGACTTCTGGACATTGCCAAAGGTAATGGCTCCATATCTGCACAAGACAAGATGGAGGGACAATGAGACTAGGCAGCCATCAGCCAGCCACCCCCTCGATCGTAGCCACACCGGGCCAACTCACCGGTGTAGCCGGAAACGGTCAGATGTGAAGAGCAGGTACTCAGAGACATTGTGGCCGGTGATGTCGGTCAGGATGTCGCCTGTGACTACTCTCATCTGGGGCGGATGCCCACCCACACTGCTGGGGCAAGAGAAGCCTGTGCCCTGTGTAGAGCAGGTACAGCGGACAGGCTCACGCACGAGGCGTGGCAGAGAAGGGGCCGATGTCCATGTCTCTGTGGGCACAGCGCAGCACAGTGAGATGGGGTCCTCACGGCCATGACCCCAGCAGCCTTCCAGGAGATACTACCTGGTCCACTGGTAGGCGGCAGGGAGGTGTTCCAGGCCTGGAGTGAGTCCTCATCCGGGGACACGGGTGAGTCGGAAGGGGCGGGTGAGGGTGGGGGTGGCACAAAGTTGGAGAGCGGCAGTCCCTGTGTGAAGGACTCCAGGCACATGCTGTCGAAGAACCGTGCGGCCAGCAGGCGGGACTCTCCACTGCTAAGGTTCAGCATGGGCCCCAGGGAGCCGTTGGCAGGAGACTTGAGCACACAAGTGGCACCCACACCAGAGGGTAGCCGAAACGTGCTCACCAACTGCTGGGGGCTAGCATCAGGTGACAGCCGTAATCTAAGGGCACAGAGGTATGTTAGAGGCTCTGTGTCTCAACTCTTGTTCTCCCCTGTGCTACAGCCCCAGCCCATGGCCTCACCGGTACTCCCTGCGTTCCTCATTAGCATAGGGGATGAAGTTGCCACGGGGCTGGGTGTAGTTGTGGTACTGAGAAGGTGACAGGACCAGTGGAGGCAGGTCGCCTGGTGGGTGAACATGAGACCTGAGTAGGCTCCGACTACCTGATGGAGCTCCCAGATCTCCCTTCCCCCTTCCCAACACAGAGAGGACCAAGCTTCGCGGGTATGACTCTCCCATGAGCCCCTGAATAAGGTTGAGTATGGGGAGAGGGGTGGAGAAGTATTCTCTAGGAGACTGGGAAGAAAATGAAACCAAGAACCCAAGGGCCAGATGGTAGCCTTGCCCCACCCCACGAGGTCAGGCAGCCATACCGATCTCAGGGACAGACAATGCTACGGTCATGGCCACACAGACAAAGAAGGCAGGCAGCAGAATCTGAGAGCAGAGAGCTTTCGAGTTTCGGCGAGCACAGTGGAAGCGTTTCACCAGGAGCCCGTGGAACTGCCGCATCTTCAGCCACCAGCCCTCCAGCTTGTGGCTTCCCTGGCCTACCCGAGCCAGGGCCTCCATTTCGGCCTCTGTGCAGAGAGGCGGGGGTGAGCAGCCAGTACCACATCACCCTTCTGGACCCTCCCCAGTCTCCCCAGCAGCTTCCACCTTGTAAGCTGACATTGTCTGGGTCCTGCAAGTTGTCAAAGAGGGGACGGTAGTCACCGTAGACATCGGCGTAGCCAGTGCCCTCCTCACCGCGGGTAGAGCCCACAGAGGATGCAGACAGCAGCGATGCCTGTGACTGGGCTAGCTCTGAGCACCGAGCCAGGTTGCCAGCTTGACCCTCCACAGTTGTCAGGCCCTCTGCCCCAGGCAGCACATCCTTCCGGGATTCCTTCACATCTGCAAAGAACAGAGGCAGGGAGGGAGCGCTTGGAGCCATGGTACCCCAGGACAGCTTAGTACCTCAGTCCCTAGTGCCCACCCAGAACCCCAGGCCCTGACTTGATCCCAGCTTCCAGTTAATATAGCTATTCAAGACCTGTGGCTACTACATCCACCATGAGCCTTTATCGATTCTGGGGACTCCCACTTCCAGAGACTGTCCCCAGGGGCCCTCTGTGGGCTGATCAGGCTGATTGTTAGCCTTGGGCATTCTTACCAGCCTCACTGTTCTCCAGGGACTGGTCCTCCTCAGACACCTTGAGGAACACTTCCTCCAGGGTTGTATCCATCAGCCCAAAACTGCTCAGATGCAATGCATCCAGGCTGTGCTCCAGTTGCTGTAAAGAAGCTGGGTGAGGCTGGCGCCATGGAATGCAGGCAGGGGTGTGCTCATCTTTTCTGTGGGAACACTCTGTCCCCACAACCATGTTTAGCCCTCTCACCTGGAAGAGGCGCTCGAAGGCCCCCTTCTTGACAGCCTCACTGGGCAGGATGTAGGAGAGTTCTGTGCTCGTGTCTGAGACCAGCAGGGAAGAGGCCACATGCTTACGGATGAACTGGGACACCTGGGGCTCCGAGCAGCTGCTCAGCTGAGCACGACCTGGGGGGCTGGAGACCAGCCCTGGCTCTGGGAAAGGAGGAGGAGTAGAAGGGGATTCACTGGGGGCGTGGCTGTGGGAGGAGGAACGTCAGTGAGAACCTAGCAGGCAAGCCAAGATGGGGTTTAGAGGTATTCAAATCCACCAGGTCCTGATGGAGGGATGGTAAGGAGGTACCTCTCCTAGGCTGGGAGTCGTGGGGCAGGGAGGACCACAGGCTAGCTCAAGTCGTCTTGGTACAGACCTTGGGAGGTGCCAGGCTCTGCAGGCCGCTTGACCAACGTGAGGCGGTACCCATCACCGTAGGCACCCTTGAGAAAGAGGGGAGAGCCGCAGCACTTGAGCTTGCCGTGGGAGATGATGGCAATTCGGTCCCCCAGCAGGTCGGCCTCATCCATGTGGTGGGTGGACAGGAGGATGGTGCGGCCTGGGGTAGCCAGATCCAAGGTAAGGGGAGCATAAGAGGACAGGTAAAGACACCCACTCAGGCAACGGCAAGCCTGGCATCCCGCTCACCTGGCTTGTACTTCAGGATGAGGTCCCAGATGGCACGGCGGGCATAGGGGTCCACGCCGGCGGTGGGCTCATCCAAGATAATGGCCCTGGAGCCACCCACAAAGGCAATGGCCACCGAGAGCTTGCGCTTCATGCCTCCAGACAGCGTCTGCACCAGGGAGTGCCGTTTATTGGAGAGCTCCAAGTCCTCAATCATCCTATGGGTCCAAAAGGAGGACGATGGACAGATGGGAGGGTGACGGGCGGGCAGGGGTGTTTGATTTATGGGAGGGGGTGGACAGAAGAACGAGGCACATGAACAGGATGGCCAGCAGAGAGGAGGGCAGTGGTGGGAGGGTGATATCAACGGGCTGGACACAGGAACGTGTAAAGCTCCCACCTCACCTCATCCCCACCCCTCCCGCTGACTTCCACGTCCGAGGGTCCACATCCCAATCACACTGTGCCCTGTCTGTCCCCGCCCCGGCATGCTGCACCCACTTGTCCATCTCTTTGCGGATCTCCCCTTGCGCCATGCTCTTGAGGCGTGAGTAGAACCAGAGGTGTTCCTCCACAGTGAGTCGGTCGAAGAGCACATTGTGCTGCGGGCACATGCCCAGGTTCTTGCGGATCTCATCCATCTCTGTGCGGATGTCGTGCCCATAGATAGTGGCTGAGCCCGACGTGGGTGGGAACAGTCCAGTCAGGATAGACCTGGAGCAGGGGCAAACGGGGTCACAACCCACCAGACCCTGAGGGAACCATATCCTCCTGTGAGCTAAGCCCTCCTGAACCCTAGATACTCACATGGTAGTGGTCTTGCCAGCCCCGTTATGGCCTAGGAACGAGACCACCTGGTTCTCATAGAGATTGAGGCTCAGTTTGTTTAAGGCCAGCTTCTTGTCGTTCTTGTAGACCTTGGTGAGCTTGTCCACACAGACGACCAAGGGCAGGTGGGTGGGCTCCTCCTCCATACCGCGCGTCTCCTCTGTACCAGGGCTGGGTCAGCAGGACGGGGGGCAGCACTAAGGCCACCCCAGGCCCCCAAACCCAGTGCCCACCCCATTCAACATTCTGACCCTGGCCTCACCAAAGTGCCGGCTCTCCATGGCACAGGCTTGGTCTTCCTCCATAACGCTGAGGCGTGGTGTGTGCGCCCATGGCCAGTTCCACTCCCAGGCCTCTGTCCGTCCACTGCCCAGCCAATAGGACTTCTGCAGTGGGAAGTACCAGGGCCGGGGCAGCCCATACATGCCTGGGGGTCCAGGATGGGAGAGGCTGACTGAGGGCCTGGAGGTGACTATCTACCGCAAAGGCCAAATGCCACCAAGAGGAAGGCAGAAGCCCAGTGACCTTCTCCCACCCCTGGTCCCTCCATTGATGGGCGTGTACCTGGGTGCACAGCCTCAATGTACCAGGTTAGGACGCCGTAGACCACTGTATCCACCATAAGCATGGTGACAGCAAGGAGCAGGTTGAAGTCATCCCCTTCCACTGGGGACTGGCTGAATGTATGCCACTGGATACCCACACCTGCCACCTCATACAGCGCAAAGTACTTGGAGCCCAGGCCAAAGGCTGTTGTGGACATCAGGGACTGAAGAAAGAGGGGTGTAAGTGTCAGCAGCCGGGCAGGGGTTGGACACCCCACCCTGGCCCTGCCTGGCCCCATTCCTCACCGCAATGCACTTCTCGAAGGCCGTGATTTTATCATGGGCCACTTCCTCACGGATTGCCACATACATGTAGGGAACATAGCTCAGGAAGTAGATGATGCCGCCGCAGGCTGACGCCAACTTAGCCTTGGAGTACAGCACAGACACCAGGAAGCTGCAGTGGGAGCCCACACGGCTGTCAGTCCTGAGATGGCTGGCTCTGGGCCTGCAGCCCCCCTGGGCTGCCCCAAGAGACAGCACTCACCAGAACATGATCGTGGCCACAGCATAGACCGCGAGGAAGAGCCAGATGATGAGCACGTGGCTGTGCATGAGCACCTGGCCGTACTTGAGGATGGCCGTCAAAGCCGTCACGGAGATGGACAGCTGCACAAAGCCTGTGATGAACCAGGCCACCCAGTGCACGGCGTTGTTCAGGCCCATCGTCTTCATCACCTGTGGTGGGCAGCAGATGAGGGCCCTTGGGGCAGGTGCGGAGGAGAAAGGATGGCACTGCCCCCCACGCCCCCCCCCACACCACACACACACAGCCTGTGGAAGGGAGTGCCTACAGCCACCTAGACCCACCTCCTTGAGCCGATGTTCTTTCTCTGCCACGATATGCTGGATGGTCATGGCCACGGAGTAGACCCAAGAGATCACCATGCAGAGTGGCATCATGTGCTCGATGACAAACAGGAAGCTGAGGGGAAACAGGGGTTAGGGGGCACTTGGGCCTGAGAACTCCCTCCCCCCAAACCTGTGTAGGCTGGCACTCACTCATCACGCGTGTAGCAGGGGTACGGGAACATCTGCACATAGTTGCCAGGCTCCACCACGTCATGCCCCACAAAAGTGTTGATAATGGCACGCTCCATCATGTCTGTGGGTAGAAGTCGTATCGGGGCAAGGCCAGGCTCCCCCCCTCATATCCCACCTGGGCTCAGTCCCTCACCCTGGATCCAGACGAAGCCATAGAGGAAGTAGAAGCGGCCACCAGTGTTGGGCCCCGGGCGCCAATAAGCACGTCGGATCTCATTGGTTTTCTCGGTGAAGCTTGAGTTCTGGCGAATCTTGTAATGCACGTGTGGAGGGAGGGAGCCATCCTTCCGGGTCTGGAAGATCACGCCTGGGAACAGGAGGCTGGAGGAGTGTGTGGCCAGAGGGCATAGAAGGGATGGGACAGACTGCGAAGTGAGTGTTCCAGGAGAGATAATGGGGACAGATGAGGTGTCTCAGAAAGAGGGGGAGCAGGCCTGAAGAGGAACAGGGGGATGAGGCAGAGCCAGCAGGCTGAGTGTGGGACCCAAGTGAGCCAGGCTAGGGAGAAAGGGAGAGATGTGGGAAGACATGGAGGTGGTGAAGAGGTCTGGGCCAAGGAGCAGGAAGGTAACGGAGCATAGTAGGGATAGGGTGGGACCGAGCTGGTGAGGAAGTAGGTCTATAGGAGACACAGGACCTTTGTGGGAGGGGGAGGAACTCACTGGCAAACACTGTGACGTTATCCTGGTAAGCCTGGTTGAGCGTGTAATTGACAATACTCTCCTCATCAGGAAAACCCTTGAAGATGTCCACACTCACCTGGAAAGGGGCCATCGTTGGAGCAAGCCCTGAAAATGCACAGGGGGAAAGGGTGGTCACAGTGCTCACCCACCGCACCTTGGACATGAACTGGATCCAGCCACAGGCTGCGTTGTCAATTGTGTCTAGCTGCTGCAGGAGAGCTGTGCCATTGGGCAGTGAGAAGTTGTCCTGGCGCAGGGCAGGTGGCAGCTCCTCCAGGGACAGGTTCATCGCTTCAGGGTGCAGGCGCAGATCGGCCACATACTGAAGTAGACAGTTGAGTTTAGGGTGTGGCTCGTACCCTTCAGCTCTGGGCAGAAGAGCCCACTGCAGGTGCCCACCCACCTTGTACCCTCAGCACCTGCTGCAGCCAATGTAGATGCTGCTGCAGCCTGCCTTGCTCCAGGAAGCTTCGGATCTCCGCGGAGATGTTAAGCCAGACCTCGGCATAGTGTGTCACATTGCCCACAAAGGCAAAGGTCTCATTGGCCTGAAGAAAACGCAAGCTTGAGGCATGGGGCTCCAGAGGAACCTGAGCCAGTCTGGGAGTCCTCTGTTCTCTCACACGTTCAAGGGACCTGCCTAGCTAGTACTTCTACCTCACCTTCCTACCATAGCCACATGGCTTCCCTGAATCCCACCTTAGCATCCATGCATGCTTTTCTCACTCCTTCCTTCCTTTTTTCCTTCCTTCCTTCCACATGCCCCTTGAGCACTTAAGTCTGACCCTCATTTCTCCTCCCACCCACCCCCCAAAAAAAACTCCTCCAAGGTCAAGCTCTTGCCACATCCACTTCCACTCCTGGCTTACACTGTTCCAACAAACTCTCTTCCCAGGCTTCAATGTTCCTTGCACCCTGCTCATTTGTTGCTACCGGTGTGTGAGTGTGTGGGGACGCCTCTGAACATACCACACTGGCCCAGTCAGCATGGGGGGGAGACACTAGCCAGAGCATCCAGCCTTTCCAGTGCATCTCTTCCCTGCAGGAACTCTGTGGAGTTCTCAACAGAAAGGCTGCCAAGTGCCACTACCCCTCCAGCTCCGAAACTGGCCGTGCTAGGCACACCACTACCCAGGTTTCACGAAGTCAACCCTAGCTCTCATCAGTCCTACATAGAGTCCCAGGACTACAGAGCCCTCACTCAGGCTCTTGCTGGGCTCATGCTCCTACTGGGGAGATGGGCACAACTCGTGACCCAATTGTGCCAGACCCACACACCTTGAGGATAACACGGTCAGCTTCAGAGCCCGCTGGTGCATACAGGATTTTGGGGTTGCTGGTCATGAGGTGCACAAGAAGGCCCAGGTTCCGCTGCTCTTTGCTTGTGAACCCCAAGGAGCTCATGTTACCCCTCCGAAGCGCTTCAGGCTCAATGGTGCTGGCAGAGACAAAGCAGTAGGAACAGGGCAGAGATGTCAGGACCAATGGGATGGGGCACTTGGGGTGGCTCAACAAAAGCCAAGGGACAGGGCTTAGGAACAGAACTTCAGGTGGGATGTCAGGTTAGGCACGGGGTGGTCTTAAACGTATGAGCACACAGAAAACGGGACTTCCAGAATGGAGTCCATGCACAAGGGCCAGGCAATGGGTCAACTCCCCACCACCCCACGACTCTCCCCGTCCCTCCATCCCTTTGTTGCTGACCTACCGGTTGTTGCCACACAAGATGGGCTGCAAGCCAGCCCAGAGCTGCACAAAGGCGGAGCACTGGCCTTGCAGAGTGTCGGGGGAGGCTGGGGTTACAGGTGACTGGGTGCCCTCCTCAGCGGTGCTGTTGGGACCTGTGTTTGCCCCCGTCACAGTGCTGTTGGCCACTCCGGTCAGGCCGCTAGCTTGGGGTGCAGGGGCCCGACCAGCACAGGCACCCTGGGGCAGCAGCAGGGCTAGGGCTGACAGGACATCCACATCCTGTAGAACTTTCTGGGCATCCAGCAGGTCCCCTAAGAGTGCCTGCAGGCTCCGTGGGGATGGTGCCTGCTGCTGGGGGTCTGAGCCGTTCGGGACATCCAAGCCCAGCTGAGGGGGGAGACCAAGGGGAAAACGCAGGCTAGGAGACAGGGTAAATTCGATTGGAGGTGACTCAGGGAGGTGACTAAGTTCAGGATGGAAGAGGAAGGCTATCAACCGGGGACAGTGCTTGGGGAAGACAAGGGAGGGTCTACACCTTAGGAAGTCCTGGCCAGGGCTAGAACTATAGTAGAGGGTATTGAATACTCAATTACAAGCCACACCATGGCCTGGGAGCAGGAGCCCCCCCACCCTCAGGCTCCAAGTAGCCCCAGAACTCCTCCAGGCTAGTCAGCAGGTCTGCTGGCCAGCTGGCAGGCAGGACCTCACCTGCTGGGCAATCTTGGCCATGTCCAGCTGGTTCCGGAGTTCAGTGGCCAGATCACTGAAGCGCTGGGCACGAGCCATAGCCGGCCCACTGCAGACGGCATCCCGGTAGCCCTGCAGGTCTACCTGATGACCCTCAGGCATGGTAAGAATCCGACCCAGCTCCCCAGAGCCTGGTGCACATGTGAGCTGCTCCAGGAGGGCAGGAGTCAGCAGCAGTTCCTGGTGGCAAGGCAAAGGGGACTGGTAACGCCTGCACTCCAGCCGAGACACTATCAAGGGCCTACTGAAGGTAGCACAAAATTTTGCCTGCCCGTCCACTGTGTTGGCTCTGTGCCAGGGTCCCACGGTGCTGTGGGAGCTCTCAAATCACCATCCTGCCTCCACTTACCCATGAATACCACAGATCCCCAGAAGTTACGTGTAACTAAGGGAGAAAACCCTTCCCCATGAACACCACAGATCCCCAGAAGTTATGTGTAACTAAGGGAGAAAACCCTTCCCCATGAACACCACAGATCCCCAGAAGTTACCGGTAACTAAGGGAGGAAACCCTTCCCCATGAACACCACAGATCCCCAGAAGTTACCGGTAACTAAGGGAGGAAACCCTTCCCCATGAACACCACAGATCCCCAGAAGTTACGTGTAACTAAGGGAGGAAACCCTTCCCCATGAACACCACAGATCCCCAGAAGTGATGCATAACTAAGGGAGAAAACCCTTCACCATGAACACCACAGATCCCCAGAAGTTACCGGTAACTAAGGGAGATCCTCTCCTTCCACCCTTCTCCCCGGGACAGGCCCCTCACCTCCATTTGGTACAGAGGATTGCTACCCAGGCGACTCCACGGCTCATGCTTCCTGAGGAAACCCAACTTCCCATCCAGGGCAGGCAAAGGACCAAAAAGCAAATGATAGACCTGCATTGTGAGGGGTCTGGCTCAGTAGGGGCTCCAGAGTGCTGAGAGGAGCTGAGATACACTCGCAGCGCCTCCCCCTCCCTCGCTGCGGTAACCAGGGGCAGTGGGGAGGCCAGAGGGACATGGCCACCATGGATACATGCCCCACCTCACCTCGGAAGGATCCACACGGGCAGCCAGGAGGGCCTGGGCCGTGCTGTTAGGCAGTGACAGGTTCTGCGTCAGGAAACGCCAAAGCTCATTCTGGTCCCTGGCCACCGAGTCCAGACGGAAGGACGAAACTGGACAGGCAGGAGGATGGGACTGAGGAGCCGGCTCTAGCTGGGGCTACGGAGTCCCAGATAGGCTCTGAGCAGAGTTACCAGCACTTCACTGGGCCTGCCTCAAGCACACAGGTCAGGGACAATGGGATGCAGACTCAGGGACCCAGGGCCAGAGGCAGGCAGGCTCCCAATGACAGTGTGCTCAGGCCCTCCCCCAAGTCCCAAAGCCATCCCCACACAGGGCACACCTGCAGGGCTGGCCGAGCGGCTCTCCCAGGTGCTAGGGCCTGAGCTGAGGGCCTCCAGATGTTGGCGCAGGGCCTCAAGCTCTGAGCCTAGACTGGGTCGCACTGGGTCAAACAAGTTGCCCTCTTCCACGACACGGTTGAGGCGTTCTAGAAGCTGGGTGACCCTGCAACACCGTGAGACATCAGCCATTTGCTATGGTGTCCGGGTAGGAGTAGCCGGCTCCCAAGCCATGGGGCGGGCGCACTTACGTGGAGTTGGCATATTGCAGGAAGCCAAACTCATCACGTTGGCCGTCCGGGCAAAGCGACTGCATGACTGGCAGGATGCCGGCAGATGTCAGGGGTGCTGCCGTGTAGAAAGCTGGTGGGGTGAAGAATGGGGGAGGCGGAGGCCAAGAGAGATATGTGAAGACAGTCGGGAAGGAGGGAGACGCAGCTTCAGGCAGACTAGGACTGGGGCACAGCGCACCTGACCCCCCCAGCTGTGCTAAGGCAAAGACTCTGTAGGTCAGAGGTCAGAGGGCCACCTGCCACCCCTTCCCCTGTAGCTCCCAGCATATCACATTTTAGCCTGGCATTGCCCACATGCCCCCAATGATCCCCTTTCCCACAGACACCAGGGTAACACATGAGGCACCCCTTGGCAGTGACCTCTGACCTCGCAGGCCAACTGGTTAGCAGAGTGAGCGCAACAGCCCAAAGGAGTTTGAAGGGAAAGTTGCAGGCCACCCCAGCCTCATCTCAGGCTAGCCCAGGCTAGCCCAGGCTCAACCCAGGAACCCTGCCCTTAGAAAGCAGTGCCAGGTGGACTCAGACACCCTGCCAAGAAGATACTCCAATGGCTTGACCAGGGTACCAGTTATGGCCCAGGTGGCCTGGCCCTTCACTACCCTCACCCCCCACATCACAGCCCACCACCCTGACTGATAAGCCAGCCTTTCCTGATCACAGGCAGAGGCTTCTACAGGACCCAGCTGCTAGGAGGCTGTTAATGCAAGCAGAAGGGGTGCTTAAGCCGCACTAGGAGGACCCGCCAGGCCATCCATGGCTGCCACCTGAGCCAGCAAGAAGGAATGGCTGCTCACTTACAGACTGCATGCAGGCCGGGCCGAGGAGGACAAGAGACCATGCAGGGTGGGGGGGCAGGTCAAAACAGAACAGAGGAGACTAGTGAATGCCGGAACCCTCCAGAAACAGGCACCATCGTCACTCGTGGCCACAATGGCCAGCCCTGACTGCCACAGCCTAGCCAAGACACGTGGCCAGGACCACACGGGGAGCAGGGAGTCTTGGGAATGGGGCCACACTCGGGCTGACACGTACACACAGGACTCTCGTCCCTCCCTGCCCACCCACGTGCCCAGGCTATGCCTGCGCCTCACCTTCCTTCACGGAGATGGTGGGCTTCTTCTGCCGCAACCCCAGCAGGATGAAGAAGAGGACCAGCGGGATGAAGATCTCAAAAGCCAGGACCCACTGGAAAGGGTGAACCACATGAAGCTAACCGCAGTCTGTCCACTGCCTGCCCAGGGCTAGACATGATGGACAGGTGCTGGCCTAGGCTCTTGTGACCTCCTTGAAGGACCAGCCCAGCCCTGTGTACCCAGTGGCCACGAAGGTCAACACAGGTTTCTCAGGTCCAGCCAGGGTTCTAGTCTCTCCCAGTATACCCTGATGTTGAACGCCGTGTGGTGCCACCAAACTGGGTCTCTCGTCCTGCAGCCTACACTGTGCCTGACAAACCATGGACCACCCACCCTCTGAAGAGGCCCAAGGCCAGCAGGGACAACTTAGCCAGTTTGTGGTCAACTCTGACCCAATCATTTACCCAACTCCTCTTCTCCCTGGCAACCTGCTGAGCCCCCCGGGTGGGATCCTGAAGGGCATCTGGGCCACGTGTGATCTCTGACTTGAATGACGTGCACCTCCCCTCTCCTCTCCTGTAGCACCCTTATAACTTTGTGTTGGACCCAGAGAGAATAGGCCTAGTGTGACCAGGGCCCTGAGCCTCTAGCAAACACAGTCTCTGAGGCAAAAGCTTCTTTTCCTGGCCTAACCTCTAGGGGCCAGGCTGCAAGGTAGGCCAGAAGTGCCAAAACCTTGGGGCTCAGACTCTCACCTCCCAGTGTCTCTCGGTAAACAAAGAACTGTCTCAATTCCTGCCCCCCACCTCAGCTCAGAGATGAAGGCCAGGCGATATATCAGGAAGCTCCTGCCTCGGAGACCACAGGAAAGAGAGGCCCACCCACCACCACCAGAGGTCATCCTTCTCCAGGGCCCTGCAATATCGGAGATCTCCTTCACCCTCATCACCATCTGAAGCGGACTTTGAAGCGCCACCCTGCCCCACCCCCGCCCAGGAGCGGTGTGGGGCCATGCCCAGCCTGTCCCTGGCTATGCCTACTGTGCTCTGACAATAGCGCTCTGTGATCCAGAACACCCTGCTGTGTGTCCACACCCCACACCCGCCTCAGCCGGTGCCAGCCTCCACCTCCTCTCCCCAGGGCCAGCTGAAGAGGTGATGTGTGCACCCAGGGCCGCAGGACAAACGTGTTTCACACATACAGAGTGGCTGGTGTCAGGGGCCACAGTTCAAGAGACAGCCCTACCCATACCAGGCCCTACCCTGGGCACCTCTGCCCTGCCCTGGGCACCTCAGAGTAACTGCAGCACAGGCTAGGCCGTCTCCCCTATCACTATAGCAACGGCTGCGCATGAGCTGCTAGGAGGAAGAGTCCTAGCTGGCAGGTGGCGGGCACCACAGGGGAATCTGGTTACAGGCGGCACAGGTTCAGCAGTACCTAGGTGTTCTACCTGGGTACAGCAAGTGACCTAGGGATCCTGTCCCTCAAGACTAGCCCAGTCCTTTCACGCCGCCCCAGTGTCTCCATGCCAATCCTGGGTCTGAGCTGCCCTCCCTGAAGCCTAGTGCTTGCTGTGGTGGGGGAGTGGAGAGAGCAGGGGACACCCAACTGTGATGCTGGGGCCTGCCACCACAACTACTCAACACTGGTGTGCCTCCTACGGACGCCAGGGTAGACCCGAGTCCCATGTGCAGCCAGCTCAAAAACAGGGCAATTGAGGCATGGTACTTGGGAGAAGGAAGCAGGAAGGGCAGAGGTCTGGGAGTCCCTTCCAGATCATTAGCTTTGCATGGGTGTGTCTCTGGCCCCAGCAAAGCCTGTCTTCCTGGAGAAAGACAGCCACTGCTGGTACCTCACTGTAGCCGTAGGTTAAGGATCCCCCACTGTGGTCTAACTGGTCCAATGGGAACCTGGGAAGGTCCACAGATCAACCCAGCCTAGCGGGCAGCGGGGTCAGTCCTAGGAAAAGGCTATGAGCACCTCCAGCTGTCTGTCAAATCACTGGACTCTTCTTCAAGCCTGGTGTGAGGCTCCCATCAGATGCAGGAACTGTTTTAGCCTCTGCTCCTGGGCCCTGAAGGGGCCTTCCTCACAAGCAACTTGGGGCTAGCACTGAGGCAGGCCTACATCCTCTCTCTACGTCTTCCCCCTGGGGACTTAAAAGCTAGAGTAACAACAAGCCAACTCCTTCAGACCCCACACCAGGTGGCCCCAGACAACCAGGACAGGGGACGTACCCAGTCCTTGCTTCAGCCAGGGCCAGGTGCCCACAGGAATCCTGCCAGGCCATGGTGATGACTGCTACCCACCCTGCCTATAGCCCAGAGTTTCTTATTATGCACCTGAATACCCAAAGTGGAACCAGGAGGAGTGTGGCAACCCAAGGAGTCCCTGGGAATGGGCTGGTCCCTTCTTTAGGCACCCATCCTCCCTGGCCTCCACCCTGCAAAAGCCCTCTGATACTCTTGCTGGCCCAGGACACTCTGGGTGCCCTTGCTCTTCCAGGGACTGGAATAAAAACCAACAAGGCCCATGCCATCCAGACCCCCCAAACTGCTCCTCATCCAATTACTCTTCTGTCCTGGCTGCCCTAGACAGGTACTGAGAAGCCTGGTGTTGAGCTCTGCCCAGCAGGCCCCAGCCCCCAGAGAGGCCCGAGGCAGGAGAAATCAGAGGAGCTGCCTCGGGGAAAACTGGCCCTAAAGGACAAACGGGTGCTGGGGTTTGACGGCTTGAGCTGGCACAACAAGTACATGCCCAGGGATGAGAGAGCAGGAGTGAGGGCTGTGGACATGCCAGGATGGGCTAGGAAAGGAGAGGGGAGGAGGAGGAGATGAAGAAGGGAGGAGAAGGGGGAGGAGGGGGAGGAGGAGACGGTGGCAGAGGAGGAGGAAGAGGGCGGCGGCAGGGCTACTTGGTACCATCTTCAGCCTAAGGTGCCTGCCCAAGGGCAGAGAAGCGGTAAAGGGAATGAAGAGACGGGTCGCTATGGGGGTTCCGGAGGCAGTGGACCCAGGGCTTGGAGCCCCTACGCTGAATGGTGCGCCCCAGCCAGCACTGTGTCCCAGGAACCTGGGCCTCGCCAGAGCTAAAGTCCAGGGACCACCCGCCCCCACCTCAGCCTGCCAGAGAGAGCAGCGAAGGGCGCCGGCCCGTGACTCAGCCGAGCGTTGCGAGTGTCAGCGGACGAGGGCACAGCCGAAGCCGCTGCCCGGGGCCGGGAAGCCCGCGGAAGCAGCGGGCCCGGGACAGGGTCCCCGGTAGCGGCCTCCCAGGGTCTGCGCGCGCCCGGGCACTGCACGTGCACGCTGGGAGCGCACCGGCAAATCGGGAGCGCGGCCTGCGGGCCCCGGAGGATGGGGTGCGGGTCGCTCACCGGGCTCCGGCGCTTCAGCGTCACGTTCTTCCAGAGCAACAGCTGCAGCTGGTGCAGGAAGCCCATGGCCGGGCCGCGCTCCGCCGCCTCAGCGCCGCGGCCCGCTCCTCTGCACGCCCCGCCGGGCCCCGCTGCCCGCCGCGCCGCTCGGCATCGCCCGCGCGGGGGCGGGGCGCTCGAGAGTCCGGGACCTGCTCGTCGCAGGCTCCGCCCCGGCGGCCGCTGCTCCCGAGACTCGCTGCTCGCGCTCGCGCCCGCCACCTCTGCTGAAAGGCGACTCGGCGCTCGGGTGTCCGCCAGGGGGCGCCCAGGTCCGCCGAGCCCGGGCCCGCTGCACCTGCGCATAGCACCAGGCCTCTGCTCACCCGGTAATGCTGTATTTCCAGGTCCGTCACAGCCCCGCGTCTGAACCAAGATCTAAGTTCACACCTTTTCGAGGCCTGGGGAGAACTTGGGCACCCTATACTTCTCCCAAGGGACTCCAGATATGTGCCCCCCAATTGATAGATTTGCGCAGGAGTCCCCAAGGTGTTCCACTGTCCCTCCTGGAACACTGAAGGAGGCTTGGTCCCCATCAGGTCACCACTAGGTTGGTCCTCCTCCCATGTAGAGATAGGAAGCAGGGTCAGTTATTCATTTAGAGGAAAGGCACTGCTCCATTAACTGAACTGTGTAGGGTGGGCAATGACCTCAAGGCTCCAAGATGCAACACGCAGCCCCACAGCATTAACTTGACTTAGATGCTTTTGTTTTGTTTTGTTTTTCGAAACAGGGTTTCTCTGTGGCTTTGGAGCCTGTCCTGGAAGTAGCTCTTGTAGACTAGGCTGTCCTCGAACTCACAGAGATCCGCCTGCCTCTGCCTCCCAAGTACTGGGATTAAAGGTGTGCGCCTCCACCGCCTGGCCTTGGCTTAGATATTTTAAAGAGCAGCCTAGCGCTGGCTTAGGCCTTTAATAGGGAAGCAGAGGCAGGAGGAACTCTGTGAGTCTGAGGCCAGCCTGGCTTACAGAGAGAGTTCCAGGCCATCCAGAGCTACATAGAGAGACTTTGTTTCCATGAAATAAATAACATGTAATCCCTGTAATGCAAAAGGCAGAGGCAGGAGGATCAGGAATTCGAGGTCATCTTTGGTGATGTAGTGAATTCAGGGCCAGCCTGGGCTACATGAGACCCTGCCTAAAACAGAAATGTTGGGCACCTTCAGTGGTTGGGTAAGACAAACTGTGAAAGCAGATTGCATTTTGCTTTAGAGAGCCTGGGAGTGACATACCCACAAACACACAGCCTGGGAGGGGAGAGCTATGAACCCAGCTTTTGGGGTGGGGTGGGGGTCCCAGGGTGTCACCCAAACAGATTCCTCACAGAATTTCAGTTGCATTGAGAACGAGCAAGCTGAGGCTGCGTGGGCTCTGAGGGATGTTCATGGCAGCCTCTCTGGGCTTTCCACGTGGGTGAGATGCCCGCGCAGTAGTGCTTACCAGGCACAAATCGATGCCCCACGTGAAGGGCTGGAAACTGCTGAGGGTGAGAGCACCCTAATTCTGGCCCGAGAAAGTTAGGCTTCTAGTCACACTGGTGCTGAGATGGCTTGATTGGGAAGAATTTACTACAGTCATGCATTGTGGCTGCCTGCTCAGGCCTCACCGCCCTTCCCAGACTGCTGATCTTAACAGTGAGGAGACTCAAAAGGACCTTAAGAGCTACTCCTTGCTGGCAGGGGTGATTGGGAAGACAGGCTGTCCCTTCTATATATGGTTTACTTGTTACCCACTCCCCCCATATCCACGTAAACCTGGCTTCTTCCAGCTCACGGAGCCTGGGGTTTGGTGGGTCTATAGAGGTGTTTGAGCTTGGGCCTATTGATAGTGTTGCAGGACTGATTTCTCCGTGTGGCCAGCAGGGGACAGCAGAGAGCCACCAGCGCCAGCAATCAGGCCACCGTCCTGAGGGTGACATGTGACGGCTGTTTACCAGCTTGGGTTTCCCACCTGTGACTGGGACAGCGGAGATTGTGGGACACTCAGGTTGCTCTTAAAATGGATGAAAAGCTTAGAGAGCTAAAGCTTCCCACACCTCCTCAGCGCCTTGGTTGAGGAGAGGTCCCCCTCCCCCCCGCCAGGGCTGATGGGAGAGGACCCAAAGCTCCACCCAGGCCCAGCCCCCAGCCCCAGGACACTTCCTTCTCCCCCACTTAGCCCAGGGGGCTGGGTCAGGGCAGGAAGCCATGGGCAGGCCTTTCTCACAAACCATGGGGGGAGGGGGGCTTCCTGCCGGCCCTGCCACCCCACCCCCAAGGCATGGACAAACCCAAGTCCAGACCTAACCCAGGGGCTCAACCTGTCACACTCATAGGTTCACCCCATATCTCCTCCCCTCACTCCCAGCCCAACACAAGGGGCTCCTTCTGCAGTGGGGTCTTCACTGAATCCCCTCACGGATACCCATACCAGCCATCGTAGATCAGGCCCTGTCATACAAGACACCCCTCCAACCTGAGACCTATGACATGTGACACCTCAGTTTAGTTTGACCTCAGCTCCCCAATCTGTACCTGCCATGGGCTGTGGAGACCATGGGTGTGGGGTAGGGTGTTAAGTAAAGTGTCAACTTAAGCAAGGCAGAAACAAGAAACCCAGTGGCTGACTGAGGGGAATGAGCAAGTAGGGGCGGGGGAGGGAGAGGGACACACGGACACAGACTGATGGGGGACGGGCGGGGGACTGGACAATGCTGGTCTCACAACCTCACACCTGACCCGGGAGATTTGTGTCAGTGTCTTTATTAGTGGCACCTCTTTCCCTGAGAGGAATGTGGGGTCAGAAGCCCAGAGTCAGCCACACTGTCCGTCTGTCCTTCACACACCCCTGGACCCAGCATGTGGTCTGCACTCAGAATCCCAGGATATGCTCCTGCACCTTGGTTGTGGAGGTTCAGGGGGCCTAAGGTTTTGTGTCCAGCTCCAGAAACACCGTTTCCCTGCTTCATCTGAGCCGTGTGTGTGTTCAAGACAAGTCAGGGACCTTCAGCCACCTTTCCTGTTTGATTAGCTTGGACGATATGCGATTTAATTCCCTTCAATCCGTTGCCTTTTCCCCGGATCCCTAAGGTCCATCAGCTTCCTCACCCAGATGGCTTCTCCTGCCCACTCTGTTCTCCTCATAGCGTTAGTCCCAAAGTGACCCAAAAGGCTCAACGCCTAGTGCTTCGGTGTCTTCCACCCACACAGCCTCTCCCAACCGCAGTTCAAGCCCGGAACCAGCTTTCGAGGTCTTCATAGACCTGGCCGCGGGGCAAGTAAGGGTAGCGGGCACAGATGGTGCAGAAACGTTCCCTCCAGTCACCCAGGAGCCGCACACGGAGCCGGTCTCGCCAAGCGAAGAAGCGCTGGTAGCGGCTCTCATTCATGCCGACAAGGAAGCCAGCCAGCTCGCGGGCTGAGCTGAAGTCATCCACGTGCACAAAGGCATCTGGAGGTACAAAAGCTTCGTAGGTGGCCCGCGGAGGTCCCAGCACCACAGGCACCGCACCAGCTGCCAGCGCATTGCGCCAAAACTTCTCAGTGATGTAGTCCCGATGCTGTGAATTCTCGAAGGACAGGTAGAAGCGGTACCGGGCCACAGTGGGCAGCAGGCAGTTAGCGCACAGGGGCCGTCCGCTGGCACGACCAAACACATCCACCTGCAGGTGAGGGGCCAGCTGCCGGTACAGCCTTGCACGCTGCTGCCGTTCCTGGAAATTGCTGACCACCCAGGCAGCCATCTTGCTTTTGGCTGGTAGTGGGGGTGTAGGCCCAGAGTAGGGCTCCAATCGACCATAGGGTACAAAGATATCTGAATCACGCCGATAGCTCAGCACCCAGTTGAAGATGCCTCGGAAATGATGGAGACCACGGCTATTGCTGGGCGATTCCAAAGAGGCCCAGACCCAAGGCTGTCCGTGCGGCCTCTGGTCCAGGGGCAGGCGAGACTGCAGGGTCTGCAGCTCCCTGTGATGGAAAACCACAGCATCTGCACTGGCTAGCAGGCTCCGGTTAGAACTCAGGCGGCAGCTAGCCATGCCATAGTGAGTGCAGGTATCCCCAGGCAGCTCTGGGGGCTGGTTGGTGAAAGGCCAGTGCCAGATGAGGATGGTGACTGTAGGCTGAGGCGCCGGGGCGCTCCCAGGAGCTGATTCCAGCAGCCAGAGGAGCCAGAGGGCCATGAGCGCTGCACCTCCAGCCAGAGCCCCCCAGGCTCGCAGCCTCCAGGTGGGGTTGCACCCTGAAGCAAGATTTAAAAAAAAGGAGAGGTCCTGTCACCCTGGGCCCAGGGATGCCCATAAATCCCCACCATCCCCACCTGGGATGTCTCAAGGGCCAGGCACTCACCAGCACAAATCATCCACAGCCTTCCGGAATCGGTCACCCAAGGACTTTCAAATCACAGCAGCCTCCCCAATAGAGGCACCCTAAAATCACAGCTGCACCTCAACTCAGCCCCTGGTGTCTCCCTTTCATCTACCCAAGGTGAGGGAAACCAGGGGCCTTCCCACTTCTGCCCCGCCCTAACCCTTCGGGTTTTGGCATCAGCCACCATCCCATCCCACCCCACCCCACCCACCCCATCCTCTGCTGGAAGAAGGAATCGAGACAGGAAGAAGGCCAAGCCAGGGCCCCCTGCCCAACCCTGCTGGTCCCTAGAGATGACCAGCTAGGCATATGGAGGAGGAGCTGGACGCCTGCTTGCTCTCAGGAAAAGGAAATCCCCTTTGTGAGTATACTGAGCAGAAATGGCCCTCCTCTCCAGATGAGCACCCCCATCCATGGTCCACCACCCAACCCCAGGGCACCCGAAGAGAGCAACTGCACGTCCCCAGGAGGCCAGAGAGGCTCCTCCCCGTAGTGACACCCACTTCCCCCAACCCCCCACTGAGCTGACCCTGTTCTTACAGGCCCTCGGGCACCACAAATTACTGCTCTCAGAGCCCATCCCACCCCACCTCTGCCACCTCTAGGAACCGCCTCGTTCACAGGATTATAGTCCTTAGAAAAGGGCCCCCATCACAGTCCGGTCAGACCTTAGTGCATGCCCTTTAGGGCAGACTCAGCTGCCTTGGACGCCAGGGAGGGCTGGGATGCACACCTCTCCCTAGAGACCTGTGGGCACGCAAAGCTTGAGCTGTAGGCTCAGCCCAAGGTCTTGGATGGACTAGGAAGAGCTGCAGGTCACTTCCTTTCTTCCTGCTATCCCAGGAGGGGGCTTTCCAATCTGGAAAGGAAAGAGTCTGCATGTCCCTGACGTGGACAGGCAGACTGGTGGGCAGCGGGTTGGCATCCACTCTAGAAGCAGGAAGGCTGGTCCCAGCCTCGGATCCAGGCTGGTTTGGATTCCCTCCAGCTGACCTTGGTGGGCTAACCTTCCTTTCCCTCTCACTCAGGCCCCTAATCTGGAGCTGCAATGACCCAGTGCACGGCGGGGTGGCCTGACATGGTCACCCAGGGCTGCTTCAGCCCATGCAAGGCTTCTAGCCAAGGTGCTTCCCTTTTTTTCACCCCCACCAGAACTCCCACTCTGCTGCCCAGGACACTGTGGGGGGCTCACACGGGGAACAGCAAGCTTGTCTGGTCCACGTCCCAGACTCCAGAACAGGAATCCTAAAGGGAAAGACACTGGGAGGTCTGCTGCCCCAGCGTCCTTTTTAGGGACTGCCTCCTACACTTGGCCCTACCCTGCCCTGTTTCACCGCTGGGCTTCCAGGACTCCTGGCCTCCCCCAGCCATAGTCTCACACGCTGCTGCGCTGCTGTAGAGACAGGAACCAGGTAACTGACAGCGGACCCGTGGTGGCGGCAGAGACGAGTTGCAGGAGAAGGTGGCTGTTTGGCACCTCGGTGGTGCCCCATCCCCCCAGTGCAGGGTATAACCTCCAAACTGTGGTGGGGAGTTTGCGCAATGCCCAAAGGGGAAGAGAGGGTGTGGGTGCCTCCAGAAGCCATTTCACTGGCTGGAGATACAACCGAAAGTGCCCGTGGAGTGGGCAGCTGTGCCCTTGCCCTTCTAATCACTCGGTGCTCAGTGAGATGACCATAGTGGTAACTGCCCTCTCAGCCCCACCCCTGGCATCTTCTCTCCATCTTTCCCCAAGTAGGGTGACCCCAGGAGAGCCACACCCTGGCTTCAGACTTTCACTTCACCCCCCACCCCCACATATTCTCCTTGTGGTAGCCTCAGAAGGCAGTGTGGGACCTGCAGGAAGGGGGCCATCCTGCCAGCTTGGGGCCACAGGCTTCTTCTGGCTGCCAGAACCTACTGTCCTTCCTGTTTGTGCCACCAGGCTGGCTGGGGCTCTTGCCCCAGCCTTACCCACACCCACAGTCTGTTCCCTTCCTGGATGGATTTGAAGGAACCTCCCCCACATCTGTCTTATTACTGTCTCACCATCCAGCCCAGGTTGGCAGCTGTCGGGGCCCCTGATCATGGGAACATACTAACTGGGGAATAGATTCAGAAGTTTTGCCCAGAAATGGGTCAGAATGAAAAAGGAAAAGGGGGAGGGCTGAGAGAACATGAGTCAAAGGGAAAACCGGGGGCCTCAACCTGGTAGGCCTTTACCCTATCAGGCCTCCCCAACTCATGGGGCTGTCCGGGAAACGGGCACCCAACCCCAGCTCTGCAGCTTGGAGGAAGCAGAATCAAGATCACACACTCTACCCAGCCTAGGAGACCCTGTGCCCCCTCCTCCAGCTAAGGTAGGGCACAGCCTTATAGACCGCTGCACCAGGACACACAGATACTTGGGGCAGCAGGCCGGTGAGAAACATGCTACCTCTTGCCTGCTTGCCCGCCTGCCTGATCCTCACCCAACCTCCAAGGCTGGTCAGATGTGTGCCTAGAGGGCCCCCTGGTGGCCATTCTCTGAAGTCACCTGATCTTGCTGAGGAGGGAGCTGACCTGCTTAACGCTCTGGGCACTGGGGTTCAGAGCTTGCCTTTGGGGAAGCATAGAGTTGGGACCTTGTAGGGGAAGGCAGTAAAGGGGACGCGTAGGTGAAGGGGCATGCTGCTGAGGGTAACACGAAGGTGGTAATCAGGAGCCAGCTGGGCTGGGCAGCAGGCAGACAGCCCTAAAGGGCGCACTCCAGCCCCTCCTCTCCCCTTCTTTCCCATTATGCCTGTGGGGAAGGGGCGTGTCCTTGTACTAGTCCAGATGAGCTACAGATCCTCCGAGAGCTGATTCTCTAGGAACCCATGTACCGCACCCCAAGTTTTGCATATCTTTTTCTGTTTCACACCAGGACACACCCCTCTGGGCTTCACAGCCGTTGGGAGGCTGAAGTTAGGATACCCAGAAACAGGGGCCACTCTCTGGCCCCCCACGCTGGCAGGGGCTGAAGGACATCACCTCCTAGGGGATGAAGCTGGGAGGACTTATTTGTGTGTGTGTGTGCCTATGTGTGTGTGTGTCTGTGTGTGTGTGCCTATGTGTGTGTGTCTGTGTGTGTGCCTGTGTGTGTCTGTGTGTGCCTGAGTGTGTGTGCCTATGTGTGTGTGTGCCTGTGTGTGTGCCTGCGCTTGCGTGCATGTGCATGTGTATAGAAGATATGTATTTTTTTTGAGATGGGGTGTTTCACTGAACATGGAACTCACCAATTGACTAGATGCCTAGCCAGCAAGACCCTGGGATCCATGGTCTTTAGGGCTACAGACATACACCAACATACCTATTACACTTTTTGTAAAAATTACATTGCTGGAGGTTAGAGAAATGGCTCCATGGTTAAGAACACCAGCTGCACCCAGCACTTGGGAGGCAGAGGTAGGCAGATTTTTGTGAGTTAAGGCCAGCCTGGTCTACAGAGTAAGTTCCAGGATAGCCAGGGTTACACAGAGAAACCCTGTCTTGAAAAACAAAACAAACAAATAAACAAAAAACACAAAAACAACAACAAAAACAAAAAACCACCAGCAGCTCTTCCAGAGAGCACAGGCTTGACTCCCAGCAGTCACATGGTAGCCTTCCGCCAGCTGTAACACAGTCCCAGGGGGATGCACACGTTCTTCTAACCCCCAAGGACACTGTACACATGTGGTCCACAGACATATATGCATGCAAAACACCCATAAACAAAAAAATTTAAATTACTGACATTTGGGCAGAGAACCCAACTTCAGTTTCTAGCATCTATCTTGGATGGCTCACAACTGCCTGCAACTCCAGCTCCAGGGGATCTGACCCCCTCTTCTCACCTCTGCGCACACCCACACACACAATATCCGCACAGAGACACACATACATGTACATACTCTTTAATTAAAAATAAAGTTGTTTAAAATGGCATTTATGTATTTGGGGTGTGTATGCACACACACACACATCTGTGCCAGGGTGCACTTGTGGAGGTCAGATGACAGCTTGCCGGGGTCAGTTCTCTCCTTCCAGCATGTGGGGTCAGGGAACTAATTCAGTTCATCAGGCTTGGTAGTAAGACCAATGACCTTTCTCATCAGCCAAAATCTTTCTTTAAATATTTATTTATTATGTATACAATGTTCTGTCTATGTGTATGCCTGCAGGCCAGAAGAGGGCACCAGATCTCATTACAGATGGCTGTGAGCCACCATGTGGTTGCTGGGAATTGAACTCAGGACCTTTGGAAGAGCAGCCAGTTCTCTTAACCGCTGAGCCATCTCTCCAGCCCAGCCAAAATCTTTTAAATGACGTATGAATTATTTGTGTTCGTGCGTGGGTGTGGGTGCGCACGTATGGAGGCCAGGTGACAACCGTGGGAATCTGCGCTTTCCTTCGATCACGTGGGTGTGGGACTCAAATCATCAGGCTTTGCCGCGGAGGGCCTTTATCCACTTCAGTCATCTTACCCAACGCTCATGCGGATGCTGTGAGTCCCAGGTCCTCACGCGTGCGCGGCAAACGCTCTACAAAAAACGAGCCATCTCTCCGGGCTCTGAAGCTAGAAGACCCTGGTTCCTAGGATCACTGACTACGCTTTCTGTCCCATGCATGGTCTTCCCCCAGAGCCTTACTGGTTAGGGAGCGCCATCCAAATGGATGGGTGCCACCCCAGGTTTGCGCTGGGGTAGTGATTTTGTCACCTTTCGGCATCTGTGCTGAGTAGCATCTGGAGGTTTTGCTAAGAAGACAAAGCGGCTGAAACAGATGCATCCTATTGAGCTTCCTCTCACAGGAAGCAGGTAGAGGGGCTGGGATCCTAGGGGCCAGACCTGCAGAAGGCTCAGGTAGACACAGTCCTCTGGCAAGTCCGAGCCAGTGCTGCAGTGAGACTGACTTCCTGTTGGAGCCAAACAAAGTACCCTTCAGCAGGGGCCTGGGGCATAGAAGGGACAGCCACACCACCAGCACAGGGAATAGGGTAACAGGCTCTGGGAAAGGCCCAACTACGCTCCTTGTCTAAGAACTGAATCACCAAGTCCCTATAGACCCCAGAACCTCCCTCGTACACTGCAGAGTAGGGAGCAAAGACCCTAGAAACACACTGAGGATGTCTAAAATGTCATGAAGGTGGACCTCTAGAACAGACCAGCAGGGACGGCATTGGGAACAATTGTGGACCCTCCCCCGACCTCTCAGACTGAGTCTGGAACTCTGGGAAGCCCCCAGCTCGGCTGCAGCCCCACCACTGAGACAGATGTGCTAAGCATCAGGTTGTCCTTTCTGCTAGGTGAGGCCTCCCTAGAGGTCCTCTGTGGTCTGCATAAAGGGCCGATATGGCAGTGAACATCCACGAACTATGCCTGCTCTGCTCAGCTTTCTCCTCAACCACTCCCACACCATAGCCCAGAAGGAAACAGGCTGAAGATAAAGGCCAGCCCAGGGTCACAGAGAGCAAGAGAGGAGTTTCTTCTGTGGGAGACTCTGGCTCCCAAAACATATTGCTTTGGATAAACCAATACCTTCAAGCAGTGTTGACCCCAATTTCTAACTAGTCTTCCCCACCACTCTTCAGGGACCTCTTGGTGCCTAAACAGTTTTGTCTTCCCTATTGCAGGGTTGTCCAGAGCCTGCACCCTCTCCATCCCAACAAATACTCCAGAGTTTTGAATACAACCTTTGCCCCCCTCCCTGTTTGACTAACTAACCTTGTTTTTCAGGCCAATCTACTGATGGCCTGATTTCAGCACCTCTGACCACAGTGTCTCTCTCTCTCTCTCTCTCTCTCTCTCTCTCTCTCTCTCTCTCTCTCACACACACACACACACACACACACACACACGCACGCACGCTTTACTCAAAGTATTGGCAAACTGCCATGCGTTATTTGAGTTCCCCTGAGAAGCTGGCTCTGTCAGTGGGGTTGCCATCCCCGCATTTCAGACCCAGGCATATTTGTCTCAAAGCGTCCTTTGAGACCACTTGTCTCGGGATGCTCTCCCCCTCTCTCCCCAACTCTGTGACAGGAAGGGAAGAGAACAGAAAAAAAAAAGAAGTAAAAATATTGTATTCTAGCCGGGCGGTGGTGGCACACACCTTTAATCCCAGGACTCGGGAGGCAGAGGCAGTGAGTTTGAGGCCAGCCTGGTCTACAAGAGCTAGTTCCAGGACAGGCTCCAATGCAACACAGAGAAAGTGTGTCTCGAAACAACAACAACAATAATAATAATGTATTCTTGAGAACAGCTAGAAAGCCAAGCATTTCCAACAGAGGCACTGTGGTTTCTCCTGTAATATAAATTGCCTACAGAAGGAAGGAGCTGGAGGTTTGGCCATGAGAAGCTCAGTCATGGAGAGAAAGCTCAGTTGGGAACTCCGGCTGAGGGCCACAACTTCCTCAGTTGTGGATGTTTGCAAGCCAAGATGTGAGGTTGTCTTTCTGCTGTGATTTGTTCTTTTATTTGGAGTCATTCTGCTCTGCTCAGAACTTTGTCAAACTCCAACTCATTCCCTAAAGTACTATTCAGGCAGGAAAACTCGACATGTAGACAGAACCACCTGCTAAAACTAAGACATGACATAACCCATCAAAGTCCACAGTTAGGTGTTTCTGTCAGTTTTGTTTCCTCGTATTGACCAATGACATTCTCTGGAGTGAGACCCTCCCCTCGCCTGGCTAAGACCTGTCCCCACTCCTCTTGGGAACCTGGATCATTTTGGCTTTGCCAAGTTGCCCAGAGAAACGAAAACAAACAAATAAGCCAACCAACCAAAAGCCTTCAGCCTGTCCCAGTCCAGGAGCAGAAGCACTTGCTTGCTTTTCTTTTTTTTTTAAATATATATTTTTATTTATTATGTATACAGTGTTCTGCCTGCATGTGTGCCTATACATCAGAAGAGGGCACCAGTTCTCATTACAGATGGTTGTGAGCCACTATGTGGTTGCTGAGAATTGAACTCAGGACCTTTGGAAGAGCAGGCAATGCTCTTAACCTCCGAGCCATCTCTCCAGCCCTTGCTTGCTTTTCTTGTTGCTTGACTCCTGCTCACTGACAGGGCTGGTCCTGTGTGGAGGTGAGGAAGGCCAGGCTGTTCATCCAGGACCCCTGTCATCTAAGAGGAATGCACACAGGGAGGGGACATAGTTCCCGACGTGAGCAATCCCTCTGCACCTTGCCTGATCTAAGCAGCCCTGGGGAAGAGAACAATTCCCCTGGGCTGAGCCTGAAGGAAAACAGAGAGTGTCACTCCTTTCTCTTTCGTGATTTATGTCACTTTTTAAACCAATGATCCATGTAATTGGAAAATTCAAAGCTCACCATTCTCGAAAAGAAAATTATAAAGCAACAATCCTGCCGTTGGCTGGGCGGAGAAATCACTGCCAAGCAAAGCAACAGTGAACAAGGAGATTCTAAACAACTTTCACCGGGCACTTCTTAGAAAGATGAAAGACAGCTGCTAAAAAGATTTCCACTGACACCCAGTTAGTCACAGATTTTAGGGGAAAAAATTATAAATGTTTACAAAATTAAAGATAAACGTAAGTCCTTCAGATCCCAGCTCCAAAGACTATGAGGCAGGTTCAAGAGTTCCTAGATGGGCTGGAGAGATGGCTCAGAGGTTAAGAGCACTGGCTGCTCTTCCAGAGGTCCTGAGTTCAATTCTCAGCAACCACATAGTGGCTCACAACCATCTGTAATGAGAACTGGTGCCTAAATAAGAGATTTGAGGCTTTAAAACAGCTCTGACTTCAGCCCTACAACACCTAGATGTCTCAAAATCTTTTCATCTGTTTGTTCATGAAACAAAAGACAAAAAGCATTTGCCCCCAAACTTTGGTGCCACAGAAATGCCCCGTGACGTTCCTGTCCCAGTGACGGAACCCTGTAGTCACAGGATGGCCCACTTGTCTAAGAGCTGTGGCTGATACCGCTAGTTTTTGTTTGGTTGATTTTGGTTTTTTAAGACAGGGTTTCTCTGTGTAACAGCCCAGGCTGTCCTGGAACTTGCTTTATAGACCAGGCTGGCCTTGAACTCAGAGCTCTACCTGCCTTTGCCTCCCAAGTGCTGGGATTAAAGGTGTGAACCACCACCGCTCTGCGGATACTGCAAGTTTGATGAAAGAAAACAAGTTAACTCTGGGTCAAGATCTTATACACACAGCACCCATGATGCGGTTGAGGCCCTCCTCTGAGGAGCACCTGCTGTAATTTAGAAAAAGCAGAGAGAGAGAGAAAGATGCCATGCGACAGAGCTCAGGCTTTTTATTGGGGGAAAGTGAATGGACGAGGGGGAGGGGGGAGACCGGCCTCTGGGGGACTGGAGCAGCAGAAGAGAAGAGAGAAGAGAGAGAGACAGAATGATGGAGATAGAGAGAGAGATGGGAGGTGGGCAGGTCCCTATAAAAGGGACCATAGTGAATGTGCACAGGAGATGCTCTTAGTGACCACAGCTGAGGACGTGAACTCCACGGTCAGGCCAGTACAGATGCCCAAATGCCACCAGCAGCCACTGCCATCACTTTGGCTACCCTCTTTCCTGATGACTTAGGTGCCCATCCATAACTGACCTGAGATGAAAAGATGAAACCACAGGTACACAGAAGCTGCAATAGTTACTTTAACAAAACGATTTGGGCCTACGCCAGGTACCTTAGCCCAGATAGCACAACTGATTGATCTGACCTAAGCTCTCTGATGAGAAAAAGGAAAGTCCGCCACCATATACCTGGACAGTCAGTGAGTATGCTTTTACTACAGGGCTTATAGAGAAAGGGGGCTTCTCACCTCCAGGGAAAAAAAGACTTAAAAAATATTGGTTCTCCCAGGTGGTGGTGACACACATCTTTAATCCTAGCACTTAGGGAGGCAGAAGTGGTGTGGGAAGTCCTGTATATCTATTGCTTTTATTGGTTAATGAATAAAGCTGCTTTGGCCTATGACAGGGAAGAACAGTATAAGACGGAATTCCAAGCAGATAGAAAGCGGAGTCAGGGAGACACCATTAGTTGCCAAAGGAGACAGAGGCCAGAGAACCTTCTGAGACAAGGTTTCACTGTAGCTTCGAGCCTGTCCTGGCACTAGCTCTTGTAGACCAGGCTGGCCTCAAACTCACAGAGATCTGCCTGCCTCTGCCTCCCAGGTGCTGGGATTAAAGGCGTGGGCCACCACCACCTGGCTTGTTTTATTTAAAAAAAAAATTTACTTTTCTTATAACTGTCTATATTTTTTCCTCCCAAGCCTATGAATATTTATCCAACACCACAACACATTTAGAGAGCTTTTTCTGTCTGAATCCATATTTATTGTGTAACTGTAATCATTCTTGACCAGGAACACTTTTAAAATGGTGAGCAGCTTTGTTGTGGCAGCCCTGGATGCTGGCTCCACCTTTCTCAGCCTTTTAATATGGCAGAGGTAGCTTTACCACCAGCTCCCCGGCTCACCACTTTAAGTCTGGGAAGGAGCTTGCACACATAAACCCTTTCCACCTGAGTAAAAGCTAAATCTGCCATGCAGTGCACTGCGAGGCCTGGAAATATGTCTGTGTACAGCCTTGGGAATCCACCATGCTCTGCGGCCTGTGCACTCCTAGGAGACCTGATTCCACCGCCTGCCCAGGTTGAGGGGGGTGGTGCTGAGCCAAGGGCATGGTCTCAGCTACTTTCCTCCCAACTCCAAGTGGGCACACAAGCACCCAGACCTGAAGTGGGCGCCATTTTGTAGGCAGAGGCTGCTCATTCATTTCCTGGCCGCCCAGGCCCCAAATAGTCACACAGAAACTATATATTCATGATGATACATAGACTAATAGAAATGGGTTAATTCAAGATATAAGAGTTAGCTAGAAATAAGCATGAGCTAATTGGCCAAGCAGTGTTGTAATTAATATAGTTTCTGTATGATTATTTCGGGTCTGGGCGGCCAGGAAACGAGCGAGCAGCCTCCGCCTACACAGAGGCAGGCAGGCAGATCTTTGTGAGTTTGAGGCCAGCCTGGTCTACAAAGGGAGTTCCAGGACAGCCAGAGATGCACAGAGAAATTCTGTCTCAAAAAAAAAAAAAAATTGAAAAAAAATCTCTTGGTTCTAAGAGAGGCTATTTGGCTATGCCTCTAAATTGCTATCCTCTACTATTGGGCTGCTAAAATGGCTGCTAGACAAACAGCCCTAAGATTCGCGGGAACTATTGATATTCTGATGACCTAGCATGACCCAATGCTGTCTGAGACTCCATGGTAAAAAAGGAACGGACAGCTCAAACCCACAGGTTGGTGGAGGACACAGCTGGTGAGACTCTGGTAACTGATCTTCACCACACTGTTATCTGGGGTCCACAAAACTGTCTGAGTTGCTCAGATCAAGGTATGTTTTTTTTTTTTTTTAAGATTTGTTTATTTTATATATGAGTGCTCTATCAACTTTAGGCCAGAGGAGGGCATCAGATTCCACTATAGATGGTTGTGAGCCACCATGTGGTTGCTGGGAATGGAACTCAGGACCTCTAGAAGAGTAGCCAATGCTCTTAATTGCTGAGCCATCTCTCCAGACCCAGGTATAGTTTTTGTTTGTTTGTTTGGCTGGTTGGTTTTTCGAGACAGGGTTTCTCTGTGTAGCCCTGGCTGTCCTGGAAGTCATTTTATAGACCGGGTTGGCCTCAAACTCAGAGAATTGCCTTCCTCTGCCTCCTAAGTGCTGGGATTAAAGGTGTGAGCCAATCAGACCAAGGTATCTTTTTTCTTTTTTTTTAATTTATTCATTATGTATACAATATCCTGTCTGCATGTATTCCTGAAGGGCACCAGACCTCATTACAGATGGTTGTGAGCCACCATGTGGTTGCTGGGGATTGAACTCAGGACCTTTGGAAGAGCAGGCAATGCTCTTAACCACTGAGCCATCTCTCCAGCCCAAGACCAAGATATCTTATATCTAAACTAGACAGCCTAACTCAGGATGTCTCAGCCAGATGCTAGGTTTGTGCTCAAATGGATCCAAAACAGAGAGCCTTGGCCAGGAAGAAGTCCAACTCCACCAAGATCCGGCCTGCAGAGGGAGGATAAAGGCGCTTGCTAGTCTTTATAGATACCTTTTCAGAGTGGGCAAAAGTGTTCCTCACCTCCCCAGGCTCAGAGACAGCAGCTGGCAGAATTCTAACCATTCCTTTCTCAAGCCACTACAAGCCTTCTGGTCGTCCACACAGGCTGTTCACTGAACTGTCCTAGAGACCTCTCAGCCCAGTGACTCAGTGGCCACCAGCCACCCCTTGTTCCAGTCTGGTGACATTGTCTGGGTAGCTAAATGGGCACTGAAACCGACTTGAAAAGAACTCTGCATGGTGATTCTGTTTCTACGGTCATAAAGATAGCTGGCACTATAGATCCACCATATGCAGGTCAAGGAAGGAAGGAAGGAAGGAGGGAAGGAGGGAAGGAAGAAAGAAAGACATGGATGTTGCCAATGAACTGTCTCCTGACTATATACTCATTTCACTGAGGCTTGAGGCCCTTCTACTCCCTGCCCCTTTACCCTGTCCTGAGAAATGTGTTGGATATGAAGACAGGGTTATGGTTCAGCCCTTACTGCCCTCAGGCCTGCGCCTGGGGACTAAGAGATACAGATACAGGGAAACTATTGGCTAGTGTGACTACAGACCAGCAATCTATATTTACTTTGACCTTTGGTCGCTGATGCGACTTTAAATATCTGAGTGTTTTGGAGAAGGGAAAGACATGGGAGTTTAGGGAGTTCTATGCTTGCCCTGTGGCTGGGCCCTGGTTACCAGAAACAAGGAATTTTCCATTGCAAAAATTGGGGTTATAAAACTAAGTTTTCCTGGAAATTTTATAAAAAGATTCTGGCCTTTAAAAAACAGGGAAAATGTGGGGAATCAAACTATGCCACAGAAAGGGACCCTGGGGATAGAGTTAGGGAATCCTAGCAAAGACTCAGCCAGGGTTGCTGGTTATGCTTAGGCACCCAGCCCCTATAATACATAGGACAGGATGTAAAAAACTCACTGTGACTTGGGGCAGCCCAGATTGATGCTACAGGACTTACAGGACTGGGGCTTGTCTGATATCCTCTAACCTAGGCACCTCCCCCTATTCTGCCATACAGATTACTTCATACGAATAGCAGCAATATTACTGAGCCCCTGAGAGCTCTTGGTCTCTGACTCATTTGACCAAACATGCCTCTTCTGATGCTTTCCAGACTAAGTAGACAGGATGATCAGGACCTAGAGGTATTAAAACAACAGTTAGAGTCCCTTGCAGAAATTATCCTACAAAATTAAAAAAAAACTTCAACTTACTTATCATGAGATAAAGAAAACTATGCATGGCTTTGTGAAAACAAAACAAGCAAAACAAAAATATGTTGTTTCTTTGTTAATTAATCAAGAATAATTTTAAAAAAAAAATCCCACCTTGACGAATCTCTGTGAGTCTGAGGCCAGCCTGGTCAGACTTACTTAAAATTGTTTTATTTTCTAAGATTTATCTAAATGTGACACAGAACTTAAATTTATGATGCTAAAAGAAAAAACATGGGTGTGGTGGTGGCGCACACCTTTAATCCCAGCACAGGAGGCAGAGGAAGGTGGATCTCTGAGTTCCAGGCCAGCTTGGTCTACAGAGAGAGAGTTCCAGTACAGCTGGGACTACACAGAGAAACTCTGTCTCAAAAAAAAAAAAAAAAAAAGTAAAATAAATTGCACAAAGCTGGTAAAGCAGTCTTTTGAGTGTTCTCTAAGATGTACAGGTTCATGCCAATGAGAATAAGTGAAAATATTTTGGCCCATGCCCTCCCGGTTAGCTAGGACCCAGGTGTGGGGGTTTGAATGGAATTGACCCCCACTAAGACCACAGGGAGTGGCACTCCTCTTAAGAGGTATGGACTTGTTGGAGTAGGTGTGGCCTTGTGGGAGGAAGTGTGTCACTGTTGAGGCAGGCTTTGAGGTCTCATATGTGCTCAAGTCATGCTCAGTAAGACGGAGTACTTCCTGTTGCCTGTGAGTTAAGACGTAAGGACTTTCAGCTCCTTTCCAGCACCTGTCTGCCTGCACGCTGGCTTGCTTCCTGCCATGATGAGAACAGACTGAACCTCTGAACTGTAAGCTACCCCAATTAAATGTTTTTCTTTATAAGATTTGCCATGGTCATGGTGTCTCTTACAACAATAGAAACCTAACTAAGCACCAGGGAACACTGGGACCCTTCTAATAGCTTTTCTTTCTCTCTCTCTTTTTTTAAGACAGGGTCTCACTTGTAGCCTTGACTGGCCTGGAGCTTGCTACTGCGATCAGGCTGACCTCAAACTCAAGATATCTTCCTGCCTCTGCATCCTAAGTGCATGGCCACCATGCCCAGCTCATCCATCTTCTTGATCAGAGAGGCCAGAGTATCCAGAGATTGGACTGTAGCCGGTGTCCACCCTACAGGAAGGAAAGTCAATGGACAGGGACATGTTCCCTATGCTTCTAAAGGAAATCATGCGGTCAGCAGGATCCTGACCCATCCCTGCAGATGGCACAACTAGTAGAGAAAAAAAACTAAAGGAGTCAGGATACATTCACTTAGCTGGGCATGCCTTTAATCCCAGCACTAGGGAGGCACAGGCAGGGAGACCTCTGTAAGTTCAAGGCCAGCCTAGTCTACAAAAGGAGTTCTAGGACAACCAGAGCTGTTACACAGAGAAACCCTGTCTCAAACAAACAAACAAGTTACACAACACACACACACACACACACACACACACACACACACACAAACACGTTCACTCATTCAGAACTAAAAGTATGGCTTCTGTCATAGTCACTAGTCTGGCTGGGTAGGTAAGGCTCTAAGCAACATAACTCCCCTTACCTAAATCCCTGCCTCGTATGTCTGGCTGTAGGTACACTGCATTCCTCGGGTCCATCTGCCTGGCCTGTCTCACTCCCCCACCAATACATTATAGGAGTCCAGGAACCTGTGCCCTGTAAGAATCCCACAGGCTGGACTGGGGCGGAGGTGGCGCACACCTTTAATCCCAGCACTTGGGAGTCAGAGGCAGGCGGATCTCTGTGAGTTCAAGACCAGCCTGGTCTACAGAGCTAGGCTCCTGTTCCAAAACAGGCTCCAAAGCCACAGAGAAACCCTGTCTCGGTGGGAAAAAAAAAAAAAAATCTCAGGGTAAACTATTGAGAAAAAAAAAAAAAAGAATCCCACAGGCCCATATGCTATTCTCTTGGCTTTCTGTCCTAGGTAGATAGCAAACAGAAATGGAGGCATTGGATACCCATAACCAGGCATATGCAAACTGTTCCCTCTTCCAACCCTTTTTATTCCACAGAATGGGTCTTCAGAATCTGGCCACCTTTGGGCCCCTCTAGCCCTAATTCCTTAACTCTGGGGCAGAAGAGTGGATAGCAGGGGTAAGTCCCCACTGTGGAGGGTGAGGTTTTGTCCTGTGTTTGATTCTCCTCCAGTCCAAGTCCCTTACAGAGGCACCACCTCTCTCTGGAGGTGCAAGAGAAAGTCCCAGGCCCTCACTCAATGTCCATCCACCAAGCCCCCCGGGAGGTAGTGACCGTGGAGCCAGAAGCCGCTCACAGGTTTGAAAAAGACTTTAATTGGCTTTTATCTCCAGAACTTTCTATACATGCCTGGGCTCTAGGGCTCCTGGACTAGTCCCTCAAGTTTGAGGGTTCAGACCAGAGAAGAATGTGCAAGCAGATGCTAGGTCTCCCACATAATACAGAGTATCTCCCTGGCAAAGGAGCCCAGGGGCTGGTGCCTCCCTCCTGCCAAAAGCATGCAGAAGGTCACAATGCTGTTCTTTTCCACGGGGAACACCAGGACTTGCTTCTCCCATCGGTGGGCTGTGGGCTGCAGGCAAGTGGGCATCGGCCTAGGAGTCACTGCAGCGGAGGTGAGGAATGGGGACCGGGCACCGGTGCAGACAGCGAGGAATGGTCAAACAGTGGGTTGCGCACCTCCATCTCCCCTGTCTGGGAAGACACTGGGTTAAGCGCCTGGCAGCAAGGCCTGAGACAGCAAGATGAGAAGTTCTCACAGATACCCCCCCCCCCACACACACACACACTCCTAGGGCACTCACCGGTGCCAGGCCTGGGCACTCATACACTGTGAAATCACCATCTTCGTTCTCCTCATCAGAGGAAGCTGTCTCCAATTCCTTTGGAGGTTCCTTATGCCTGGTGGGGGCGAGATAGCTGGGTCCCCTGCGCACTCTCCAGGGCACAGGAGCCCAGAGGTGGGTGCTCAACGTACTGTTGCCCTGGGTGGGGGCTGTGGGCTAGGGTAAGGGGTTGCGGCGAGGGTGTGTGTGTGGGGGTGCTAGGAAGTAAGAAGTTGCGTGCAGGTGGGGAAGGGCGACCAGGTGAGGTGTGGATGGGGCGGAAGCACAGGGGAAAAGTGGCTGCCATTTCTGGCCAGGGACGCTCACCGCTCCAGGCACAGCATCTGCTGTCTCTGGTGCTGATAGTGATACATCTCAGCGCTGTGCGCCAGCCGCTGATCCCCAGGCTGTGGAAGGGGGAGGAAATGTTAAACAAACACTGGGGCGCACAGGATAAGAGCCCGCCTGGTGGGGGAGGAGCCACGCACCGAGATTCGAGGTGTCGCAGGTGAAGCAGGCACCTTGGTTGTGGCGGCATAGTCGGCCTTCTGAGTCAGGCGGATCTCTCGCTGTAGCCTGAAAGGGGTGTGGGGTTGAGGGGGGTTGTTAGGGAGCTGAAGGTCAGACCCCACCCACCAGCTGGAGTCAGCAGCTTACCTATACCAGAACAGGGCTGCCAGTGCCAGGGCGCCTATGCTCACCAAGCAGAAAGACAGGGCCAGCACTGTGCGAGAGAGAGCCATTGTGAGGAGCCACCTGAGGAGGGCCCTTAGTCTGCGCCCGCCCCCATCCCCCATCCCCTTTGTGCCGCTTCCTTCCACCCACCACACGCCTGTCCTTACTGTCAACCTGGACCTACCAAGGATGAGGCTACTTCCATGCCTGCCCCGGGATTCCAGCGGGGACTTGTGCACAGGTCCAGAAGATACAGGGGAGCCCAAGGAGGCGTGGGGCGTGGGCAGGGAGGTTCCGTGACTGGAGGGGAGGCCGGGTTCCAGTCCTTGACCCCACTTTGAGAATCCCTGGGTAGCTGCTGAGAGGCAAACACATAAAGTCAACAGGACTTGGCCTTTCGTCAAAGAAGCAGGGTCAGGAAAGCGAGCAAGGGTCCTCACGGGGCTCCAGGAGGTTCTGCGCAGCCTCAGGCCAGGGCTGTGCCGTAAACCGTGAGTGCTCAGCCTCCTTCTCCTTCAGTGCCAGTTCCTGGGCCAGAGAATCGATCTCTTCTTCCAGTCTAGGCCGGGCCAGGTCCTCCCCTAAGGAGTGTGAGGGGTCATCATAGAGAGAGGCCCTAGATCCTTAGACCACACCTGCAGCAAGCAGCCTCCTGAGATGGAGGGGACCCATCCAAAGCTTCACTATCCTGGGTTACCATGGCGACAACTGAGGGGAGCGTCTTTAAGTGGGGGTGGGGGTGGGGGTAGGCGGCTAAGGAAATGTTCAGAGATTCACAAAAGGAATGGAATCCTAGCCGGGTGGTGGTGGCGCTTGCACTCAGGAGGCAGAGGCAGGCGGATCTCTGGGAGTTCGAGGCCAAGCCTGGTCTACAAGAGCTAGTTCCGGGACAGGCACCAAAGCTACAGAGAAACCCTGTCTCCAAAAACAAAACAAAACAAACAAACAAACAAACAAACAAACAAACAAACAAACAAAAGGAATAGAATCCTTTAACCTAGCTAGTATCCCCAAAGAGCTGGGCAGAGCACCGACTGAGACACCACATTTCCTACCTTGCCCATCCCCAGGCAGCTTTTCTGCCCAAGAGGAGATGGCAAATCCTGAAGAGACAGAGAAGCCACAGTATACTCAAACACCTAGGCTACTGCCACCATCAAAAAAGAAGGAGCCTATAGAGGTGGGCAGGTTTTCGGGCCCTGATTGGTTCTCACTTTGTACCTCACAATGGGAGCTTCTTTTTGGACCCCAATCTACAGCAATCCCTCTGGCTTTTTCTCGGTGTCCTCTTTACTTCTTCCCAGGAAACCTGGCTGGCCACATCCCCAGCACCTCTCAGGTAAAGCCCTCATCATCTGAAGGGGCATCCAGACAAACTGACAGTCTGACAGTCGTCACCAGGACAGGACTGATCCTTCCAAACATGCCGTGTGGCATGTACAGGTTGCCTAGAGAGTCCTAACGCAGACCCCTGGAACAGCCTTCAGCAGACCTATCGTGTTCCAAGCTCTGACGGTCTGACCTCTCCTTCTCCCGAGGTCCGCCTTTATGCTAGGAGGACTCAGCTGCCATGGGGCCTCAGCCTATTTCCAACACAGGGCCAGCACCATCTTGAAAGGCTAAAAAGACTTGTCACTCCTAGGCTTACAAGAGTTCCGTTCTGGTCTTGGACCTGAGCACTCAGGGAAATGGGCCCACCGCGTAGGGAAGGAGGGTAGGGAAGATACCTCACCCATCCATGTCCCCTGTATTTAATACTCCAGCATACCTGGAGACTGGTGCATCCTGGGTACACACAACCCTCGCTGGTCCTCCTGGAAAGACTGAAGGCATGGTCCACAGGCATGGGCACCTGGGGGGCATCTGGCCCGCCTCTTCAGGGCACAATCCAGGCTTCCAGGACAGGTGGGATCATCTGAGGAAGAAGCAGAGGAGGCATGGCCCATCACAGCCCACTTGGCTGGGTCCCAGCACAACAACAGCCCTGTTCAGAAACCCTTCCCTCCACAGAGCTGGCCTGGCCTATCTCCGGTCATTGTTCCGGGCAGGCCCTGCCTTCCTGCTGCCAAGTCCCAGAAGCAGGAAGCAAACAGCTCCAAGTCTTATGGGAACTACCCTGTCCCATCCACTCCTCACAGCCCCGCTTCCAGGCCTAAGCCTTACCCTTCAAGGAGAACTGACCCTTCCTGTCCAGTCAGCCTCTAGGGAAGGACTGTATCATTCTCCAAGGCTGGTTTTGGACCTCTGTGTGGCTCAGAGTAAGCCAAGACCTTTTATCCAGGTTGCTACTGAGGACAGAGCAAAGGATGTTGGGTAGCCATTTCTCCTAAACACTGGTGCTTCTCCCTAGCCTCCATCACATAATCCTGTAACCCTAGGGAGTAGATTGGCAGGCCACAGAATAAATGCTCAGCCCAGAAGACAGCCGCTCTCCCTGCCTAGCCTTTGTCTAGAGAAGCCACCGGGTTTGGGAGACCTAAGATGGAGCTGGCTAGACACAACGAGGGCACTGAAAGGCCTACGCTGGTCAGCACTAAGGATGCAGGTCTAGATAATTTCCTGTCTTCCTCATTTGGGGCCCAGAGCATGATGTTCTGTTTATACATGCCAATCAGTACCATGCTGATACAGGTAGCTAGGACAGTGACCCTCGTGCCTCAGTTTCTCCTGCGGGGCACATAAGTTCAGTTTCTTCAAAGCTAAGGAATAGTTCCAATCTGGGACCCTGGTCCCTGTCTCTGGAAGTTGGCAAAGCCAAGGAATACCCAGCGGAATCATCGACCTTGACTGGTGAGTGTCTCTGGCCAACTGGATCCTTCTTCTCCTTAGCCCAGCCACCACGGCACACTGCAGGCAAAGCCAGTGGGGCCCCCTGGGATATGGAGAACATTCCGCAGCCTTTGGCTTAGTTTCCTTTGCAATGTGACACTCTACATCTCCTGCAAAGAAGTTCCAGCAGCCCTGGTGGCAGGTGGCACACTGAATCCCAGGCCAGGCACCTTCTATCCTCCATAGCTGGATCAGCAGACTCCAGTGACAGCAATCTGGGCTAGGGATAGTTAAACATTAAACCTGTACTGGGAGGTTTACATGGACTCCACCCACCAGCTAGGTTCCACGGAGCCAGACAGTCCCTGCCCCTGGTGCTGAGAACCTAGTTAGACCTCTATACTAGAGGTGTGTCGCACAAGGCTGGTTTGGGGCTGCAGGACCTCCCTAGCCCATCGGTCTATTGTTTAATCTTGGACAGAAAAGACCCTCTCTAGTCTGGGTGTGATGAGGAGTTCCCAAGAACAATGGCAACTGGAGAGTAACTAGTATTCTACCCGTTCGGGGACTGGCCTCTCCTGGTCACTAGATGTGATAAGGGGATGCTTAGATAAGGGTCATGCTAGGTCTCTACATCCAGCTACAGTAACCAATGAGCAGAGGCCAGCACCTGCCCAAGAAGGAGCTGAGCACTGCCCCCATAGTCCCATTCTTTTTGTTTGTTTGTTTGTTTTTCGAGACAGTGTTTCTCTGTGTTACAGCTCTGGGCAGTCCTGGAATTTGCTTTTAGACCAGGCTGGCCCCGAACTCACAGAGATTCGCCTGCCTCTGCCTCCTGAGTGCTGGGATTAAAGGCGTGTGCCACCACCGCCCGGCTAGTCCCGTTCCCGAGGAGGCTGCACTGGGAGGCAGGCAGGTGGCCTGTGCTACTTCTGCAAAGTCTGGTCTGGCCCTCACCCTCCCCAAGAGTCTCTTCCTGTCAGGCCAACCTTCAGTCCAGGGTTGCTTGCCCAGAAAGAGGCCTGCTCAGGTCTTAAAGGCCCCACATTCAGAACAATCTCGATAGAGTCCCAGTTGTGCCACATACCAGTCATCTCTCCGTGCCTCAGTTTCCTCATCTGTAAGCTGGGTTCAAAGCACCTCCCCTTCAGAGCTCCAGAACTGAGCGAGCATATGGGCACGCTCTCCCACTTCGCCCCCTTCAGGGAGATACGATTTGGATCCTGTAGCTTCAGGACCCATCTGGCAAGAGTGATTTCCCAGACTGGGCTCTTTTGAAGGGTAACACACACAGACCTCAGTCCAGAAGACAGGGTGGCACGTACCCTCCAGGGCAGGGAATGGTGGCAGCTTGACTGCATAAGTTAGAACAAGACCCTAGTGGGCCTGGAACTCTTCGACTCTGCCATGGGATCCCCCAGCCCCAGACAAGGCTGCCAGCAGCAAGGCCCACAGACACCGTGAACAACCCTAGCGTTTGGAAAACCCATAGACACAGAAACAAAGACACAGGATCCCCTCTGAGGGACATCGAGAACCAGATGGCTGCAGACGCCCAGAAAGACATCCGGAGGCATTTGCCGAATAGGCTCAGGGACCCAGAGACAAAGACCAGAAGCTCAAGAAATCTACATTCGCCTCCAGGGACCTGAGACTAAGACTCCTCCAGCCTGGCCTTCAACGGGCCTGACCTGTTTACCTAATCCATTCCCAGCAGACCGGGCCTGCCTGCGGGCCCGGGTGAGGCCAGGGCGGTGGCAGGGAGGATGAGGGTGGCGCCGGGTGGTAGGATTCCCCGCCCGACGATCCCGGCTCCGGAGCGCCCCGCAGCCTGCGCCCAGAGCTATAGCTCACCGGGGCGGAGGGCTGTGGCACCGTTCAGGGCCGTTCCGAGGATGAGGCCGGTGAGCAGCAGCCGCAGTAGCCGCAGGTGCCGCGAGGAAGGCGGAGGAATCGGCGTCGCCATGCTTCAGTACCACCCGGGCAGCATGGCACCCTTTGGCCCCGGGCTCAATACCGGCTCCGGGAACCGTGACTAGAGAAGCCGGGAAGCGGGAGGGGGCGGAAGAGGAAAAGAGGAGGAGGCGGCGCTGACGCTGCGGCAAAGGATCCGGGATGGGATGGAGGCTCCGCGGTCAGAGAAAACGTGTAGGGAGTGCGCCTGCGCGCTCCACCTGCGGGGGCGGGACATCTCCAGACTGAGCCCCCTCCTTCTGCGTCGTTGGGGGTCCCCTTTCTACTGGCGACTAAGTGTCTCGGGCCCTCCCGTCTTTACGGCAGGATGCCTCCTCATTACCTAAAAATCTGGTTTGGGATTGACCAGGAGTGAGCAACCCAGGATGCGTCCCTTCCTCTTAGTGGTCCGACTTCCAAACCCAGCCGCCCACTCTTTCAGAGCGGAGGACCTTGAACTAGGGGAACACAAATAGCAAGCATTAGCTGTCCTGGAACTTGCTATGTAGACCAGGCTGACTGTTGCAGGTTTGCAAAATGTATTAAACAAATGATAAACAGGTGCATAGAGTCGCACAGGTGTACCCAGAGCCGCCTCCGGGCTTTCTAATCCACGAAGTAAAGCAAACACGGCAGGCTCACTAGATCGCTCCCGACGCCAGCCAGACTCGTTTCCGAGTGACTCCACCAGAGGGCAAAAGTAAATTGACGTCGTGGCTGACAGGCGTCTGGGAGCTGTCCAAGGTGGTCACTGTCCCAGGTAATGGCTTTTGTTTTCCTTGAGTCGCACAGCGTGGAGCATCCACGGTGTCTCGTGTTTACTCTTCGGTTACAATCCCCTGAGAACACACCCCATCCCATCCAGAGACCGTCCCCCGACTAAGTCAAGAAAGCAAGGTTGAAGCTAAGTGTGGTGGCGGACTCCTTTAATCCCACCACTCAAGAGGCAGAAATAGGGAGCTATCTGTGAGCTTGAGACCAGCTTGCTCTACATATCAAGTTCCAGGACAGCCAGGGTTACATAGTGAGACCCTGTCTTAAAAATGTAAAACAGAAGGAAAAAACCTTGTGGGGCACTGGTGGTGCACACCTTTAATTTCAGCACACGGAACGCAGAGGCAGGCAGATCTCTGAGCTCAAAGTCAGCCTGGTCTGCCGAGCAGCTCCAGGACAGCCAAAGCTTACACAGAGAAACCCTGTCTTGAAAAGCAAAGCAAACACACACACATACACATACACACACACACACACACACACACACACACACAAAAAACCCATAAAACAAAGAAAAGAGCAAGGTTGAGTTCCCCAGCCCTGCGGTTCTTTACTCCCTCGGGTTCATGGTGTCAGAGTGGAGACTTGCTACACAGGTTAACAAAATGTATCAAACAACGGCGCCATGTGTGCGCATGCGTGTGCACCCCCAACCAGCCCTAAAACACCGAGAGAACAGAAATTGTGTCTGAACTCATTTCCCACAAAAGAGGTAGGGGAGAATTGCATACCCAGGCCATTCTTTCTGCCCAGAGGACACAGAAACTTTGGCTGTGGAATGGAGAGCTCCTGATACTTCGGGAGCCTCTGCAGTCGGGGAGAAAAACCTCGGGGTGCATCCTCAATTCCTACCCATCATCAAGGGGGGTCATGGGGTTTGTTAGGGTTCTGTCAATCAGAGAAGACTCAGACTCGGGGACAACCCAGACCAGTGTAAAGGAGTTCCTTCGTTGCCTCAGGTCTGGTCCAGAAAGGAAGGAAGCAAGAAAAGACAGTATCTTGGAACCAAGGCTAGAGCGGAATTACCGACAGCTGGAAGGAGGGACAGCAGAAGGGTGCCCCACCCTATGAACACTTCACTGCTCTAGGAAAAATCGTTTATTACAATTTTTTTTTTACAAGTAGGCATTGAACGGACTCCTAGCCTGTAGGCTCTGGTGGTTGCCTATCTAAGGCCCAGAGTACGCACAGGAAATTCCCAGGGCCCTGAAGATCAGAACAAATGTCCCTCTCTGAGCGGACCTCACCCTGAGTCACAGACTGAGAGACTTGACACCCCAGGAAGAGAGGGGAGAGGAAATTCTTGAGAACTCCCGGCTGGAGAAAACTGCAGGGGCCTACCAAGGCTTCCTGTGAATGTAGGGATGTGGATCCTCAGGCTGACTGTGACAGGGATGCCCTGGGGAGTTGGCAGCAGCTCCCGGTGCACCCCTAGAGGGCGCCTGGAGACTTGGCCGAGCGCAACTGGCGCAGAAGCAGGACCAGCGCCGCCAAGAGCAGGATTGCGAAGAGCAGGAGGAGAGCGACCCAGGAATTGAAGTGCGTTCCTTTACGTAGTCTCGGAAGGTCAGCGGGAATCAGGTTGGTCAAATTCAGCATGTAGCCTAGCGCCCAGCCGACAGCCGTGTCTGCGGCCTAAGAGGGGGCGTGGCGTCAGCTTCCAAGAGACCGCGCCCCGAATCCTCCGGCCCCACCCATCACCCACCTTCTTTTGGAAGACCACGCCGCTGAAGGAGCGCTCGTCGAAGCCATAGCCGCGGCTTAGTAGCTTTTGTATGAACATGGCTCCGGCGCAGTAGTCAGCCAGGCGGGCCTGCTGCCTTGGCACTCGGGCCTGAAGCTAAGAAGAGAGCAAGACGTCGTTAGATTAAGAACCACGAGGAGCTATGGCCCACGGGGTGCGGCACCCTCCCTACTGCTCAGGCCAAGAGAGCCCTATGGCCGGAAATAGAAAGACCTAGTCCAAAACGCCCTTCCCAGACAGATACTCCTCAGGGATAAACCATATGACTGCTGGAAGGCCCTGTGTCCTCCTTCCAACAGCCAGATGGAGAGGACAGCAAGGGTAGCCACTAGGAAACACCCTTGCTTCATAATCAAAGGAACAGAAGGCCAGCCTTGAATGCTGCTCTCTGACGGCTTAGTCCCACTTTTCTGGGACCGTCAAGGGTGCCTAAGACTGGAGAACTTATTTCTCCAGGAGATTTGGTGGTCACCTCACACTCCAGCTATCCAGACCTCTCTATTCTTCCTTACCTGGAGCTAGTATTCAGGCAGTGGCTAGAACCAGAAATCTGGTGGCATCTTCAACTCCTCTGGGCATACCCTAGGCCCTGCTGAGTCTCTCCTGAGTGTTCTTTTCCAGCTGGTGAGACCTTCCACACTCTCTCCTAGACACCTGCCTGTCTGTCTCAGCCTACTTTGAGCTCCCTGTTGCCACGGAGCCTTTGCAATACCTGTCCCCAGGAGACCTGCTCTCTAGACTTTGGTTGCTTTCCCAGCCCCAGGCTCCCCTACATTAGCCTGGCCCTCTCTGGAGTCTGTCTATGGCAGTCAGCACTTTGAAATGACTGGGTCTCTCTCTGCATACAGCTAATGAATGGGCAAGCCTCCTGCCCAGCCATGGAGACTGTGGGGAACAGGTCTCACCTCAGCCCAGGTCTGGTTACAGACGGTCTCCGCGGCTGCCTCCAGCTGCTGCAGGGTGCCCACAGGCAGCCCCATCACCGTCCTGAGGAAGTCCACAGTGTAGTAGAATGCAGAAAAGGCCTGTGGGAGAAAGAGTTGTACAGTCTATCATAAGACCCCAGATGCTTGGTGCCCCTCTGCCCCCGCATCCATCTACCCAGACTCACTATGAAGTTCCCCGTCACAGGCGGCTGGAAGACCCCATTGAAGGAGCACTGGGAAAAGGGGCAAGAGGAGAAGTTGAAGAGCCCAGAGACTAGGTCACGGCAGAGGGCGGGGCTGCTGGTCCCCGAAAGTCTGATAAGGGCGCTGCTGTTGAAAACTTGAGGACGCAGGTCCGTGGTGCATGGTGACCGGTAGACATCTCGGAGCAGCACTTCGGTGGATTAGCCCTTCGGCCAGCAGGGGTGGAAGTGGTGGATCTGGGGAGTTAGCCAGAGCACAGATGGAATTTCCCACTCTGTTACTGCTACCCACCCCACCAGAGAAGTAGCATGCTGTGGGCGACTCCCCTGTTGTGTTCATGAACAATCATGGCTAACCATTATCTGCCAAACAAACAGTGAACACTTTGGCCAGGTATTCGAGGTTCTGTGAGGTGACCCTTGGCTCTCCTTACCTCTATTCCTGACCCTTTATCCTATCGAGTTCCTCCCCACCTGTCTTTAAGCTGAGGCACACCCAGCTGGAGAAGCCCTGGTCAGGTGATCTGGTGGTTGCGGCTGAAGGCGTCGGACACCATCATGGAGGTCTGACCCACTGTGGACCTCATAGCTATGTGTGATTGTAAAAAGAGGCCTCTTTTATACAGGCCCCGAAGTCAGTATGAACTGCTTCCCTGATTCTGCTCTGTTGCCTCAGGTCCCTTCTGCTTCCCTTCCCTCAAGGAGGCACTAGTGTGGTATGGTGGCTGAGGTTGGGAAGGCACCTTGAGGGCACTGGCCAGCAGCCTCTGGAGAACCTGGTCTCGGCCGTAGCAAAGGAAGCTGTGGGTGTAGACACGGTAGTGCTGACCGTAGAGCCGCAGATGGACCTCACTCTCTGGATCTTCAGATGGGCTGGTCGTCTCAAAGGTGATCTGTGTTGAGGCACCCCCAAGGTCCATGGCCCCCAGCGTCCCCTTCCTTGGCCGGATCCACCGGCCCACCCAGCCGTACTGTGGAGGGTAGACATCAGGTTAAGAGAGTGGGCAGGCAAGGCCCACGGGACCCCGGGTTCTTTGGGCCAGCTGCAGGGCCCACCTTGATGAAGTTCTCCAGTAGGTAGTTGGCAGTCACCCAGCCAAACACCCCTTCATCCTGTCCCGAGAGAATTCGAGCACCGCGAAAGTCAAAGGGGTACCGTGTGAGTGTCTGTGTCACCGCCTCAAGCACCCTGGCTGTGGCCTCTGGGCTGGTCAGGCTGTGGAATGGGGAGGACTCTGATGGAACTCATCCCCAGACGCCCTTGCCCAGGGAGGGGAGTTCTTCTCTGTCCTAGGGCTGTGGAGGCCCCTGGGCCCAGTTGGTGTAAAGACTCACTTGAGTAGACGCATGCCTGCTGTAGCTCCCAGGTAGAGCGGTGTGCCGGCATGTCTGTCTTTGGGCACATCCCGGAGTGCCTGTTCAAGACATTCAACCAGACTCTGGCCTGCCCTGGAAGGGTCATGGGCATAGCTGGAGATGCCCCCACCTAGAGGGAGCAAGGAATCGGGCCCAGGTTTGGTGGACATAGGCTCTTTAGATGGGGCTGCCCAGACATACCCTCCCAGCTTAATCCCAAAGATACCCAATTGGAGACAAAGGGTCCAGGTGCCACCCAGAGCCTCTGAAGCTGCCGTCTGCCTGGTGGGTGTGGGCACAGGTGCCAGGAGAAAGACTCGGGCATTGTTAGCCTAGCCAACCTCCAAAGAGCCAGCCTGGGTACACCCTTAGATCCTTAGAGCCCCACCTACCTTGTCTATAGAGTAGAGACCCATCTTGGGCCATTAAACCCTGAGGCTTCTGCCTGCTCCCTAGGATTTTTGTTCCAGAACATGAAGTACCCACAGCCCCTCCCAGGTGCAGAGAACCCAGCCTCTCTTTTTGAACTCCTGCTTCAAGTGAGCCGCACCTTGCAGCAGGTAGAGGGGAAAGACTACCTGGGCCTGTGACGCTAAGACCATTCTCACCTTGAACATCACAGGAGCTGTGCTGACCCACGATGCCTGTGTCATTCTCTTTGTCTGCTGGCCACTTGTAGACAAACATGGATGTGTGTGAAGAGCCAGCATCCAGGACGATGCCGTACTGTGGGTGGGAGTGGCAAGTCAGCCTGAGGGACGTAGGGCTTACATCCCTTTAGCTTTCCGGTTCTCTGTCCCCACCAGTTTTGCATTGAGGTTCATTTGAGTCTCAGGGACAAAGGCGTTCACACTGACACAGCTTGGATGGAAAGAGACTGACTGGGAGTTCCTGGGGTGACACCCCCCCAACTGTCTGAGGATGGCACTGCCAGGACCAGAAAGTAGACTTCTTGACCAGGGCAGCTGGAACTCTGCCTTGGGGACACGAGGTCCTCAATTCAGGGGGACCAAACCCAAGGGCTACTCTTTCTTTCCCCGACTCTACCGGTGCCTGCAAGGACCTTAGCCTAACCTGAGGCTGTGAAATAAGGGCCACTGGGAAAGACTGTGGCTCAGGCTGAGTGTGTGTCTCTAATCTATGGCTCTTCCCGAACCTCAAAGTCAGGGAGAGGTTGGTTTTGCAGAGCTGAGGGGAGTGTCGGATGGGCCTTCTTTGTAGGGTAGCCTACTCCAGGGGGCTGGGCTCCAGCTGAAGGAGCCTGGCTGGATACCAGCCTGGGGCATGTGCCAGTTCTAGCTTGAGAAAGGGCTGCTCCAGTCCTCCGGCACAACAGGGAACTCCTCCAGAGCCAGTCAGATACAGTGATCCAACTCCCACACCCCACAGCCCATCCTGCATAGCCGGAGAGCTCTTTCCCTTCCATCTCAGGTCCCTGGAGTTAGGATATCCACTCCCCACACAAACTCAGCACAAGATCAACAAAAAGTTAAAGGTGCCAGCTTCTAGCCTGAGGCTGCTGAGGGTTGGTGACCCCTTTAGAATCAGCAAGCTTCCTTCAAGAGTCTCTCTTAAGACAATGGTCTGAGAGGGGTTGAAAGTCCCTAGTGTGTGCTGTCCCCTAACTGGAGCTGAATCTAGAACAAATGCCTTTCTATAACGGCGCGCTCTGGGTGCTGCCCGGATATCACGCTGGACTAAGGGCGGGGGTTTTTGTCACAGCCAGGGGAGATGGGAACCGCCTGGAGGGAGCGGGAAGACAGCGCCTCCGCTGCGCAGGCAGCTCCGTCGCGAAGCCGCAGCAGGAGAATTCCCACGAACTTGGCCTCCAGTGCCGTGGAGCTCCGGAAGCGTCGCTGTCACCCCGCGGATTCAGTAAAACCAAGCGCGGAACCTAGGACCCGGCCGGAGGCACAGCGCGGGTTGGTCCCGCGCTTACGCGGGAGCCCAGGGCATTTCTGCGCGCTCCTAAATTCCCCGACAGCTCCCCGCCCGGCCCCCAGCCCCAGCCAGCTGCTTCCCAGACCAGCGCCACGGTGGGCGCGTGCACCTTGAGAGCAGGCGGCTCCCGGACGTCTTGGGTAGGAACGCACAGCAGCAGGAGGCCGGCGAGACCCACCGCAGCCAGCAGCAGGGGTGGCAACAGTGACAGCAACTTTCCGGCCATGGGAGCGCGCAGGAGAACACAGCGGGGACCCTGGACCAGCGGGCAGCGTGGAGGCCTGGGTGGCCCGGGCCCCAGAGTTAGGCGCCGGGGCAGGGCTGGAGTAGGCCCCGCCCACATTAAGGCCCACCCACCGTGGGACCTGCCCAAAGTTCACCCAGCCCTTTCCAAACGTGCAGGTGACTGAAGCGGTGTGGGTGACTCAACCGCACCACCCCTTCTCTCTCAAGCTCTTGGCTATATTTCCCCACAGCTATCACCCACGGTCCTCCTTCTTGTCTGTCTAGCAAAGAGAGTGCCCAGCTCTGTCCTGGGGAGTTGTGAGGGAAGGATACCTGGTGCTGGGGATTACCTGGGCTGGTTCCTACGCAGCCTTGCTTGGAGAGAGCTGCTCCTAGGAGTCAAATTTGACCCTGGCATGCGGAAAGGCAAGCCAATTCTCTTTGCAGAGAGAACTAAGTTCCAACTACTAGGTCTTGGCTGGAGGCTCAGAGGGGCCCAGGGGCTCAGCATCTGCTTGAGGAGCAGGTAAGAGGTGCAGTGACACCGACTTCCAGAGTAAATGAGCACCAAGTGGCTCTGAACTGGAAAGAACAGGAATGACCAGCCATCACACAAGCCCAACAGGTCAAGTGAGGGCAGATGGGGCCTCGGTCTCTGAATTTTATCTCAGGGGTTTGACCGGCCTTCTTTGCCTGGGAGAGATGCTCAGACACCTAAACTGAGGAGGCGACAAGGCAAAAAAAGGATCAGTGTCCCAAAGAATGCTTGGGTGCTGGTCCGCAAGGAGTTCCTGGACACTGGCTGGGGGCTGGAAAAGCTCTCCGCTTGCTCTGACCTAACCCTACCCCTCCCGCTGACCCAGAGCTTCCTGGCCAGGGGCCATGCCACTTCATGCCCTTACAAGATGGGAATTCCAGCAACACAAAGAATCCCATCCATGGGGCAGCAGGGAGCCATGTGTTGAGACCACCAGCAGACAGGGCTGCTGGAGCTCGAGAGTGCCCTTTGCTGTAGGCATCTGGGCGATGCCTTGGCCGCCAATCAGACAAGGACAATAGGGCTGGGATTGCTGCCCTGGCTGAGGGTCTGGTGTTTCAGGCCCAGCAAAGGCCTCTTTCTTCCAGCTCAGGACCCCAGATGGGAGGAACCCAGGAGGTGGCTGGATCTCTTCAAAGCCCAGTTTGTGGGATCCAGAAGGGAATCTCTGGGTGTGGTCAGCACTGGGCACCAGGCTCCAGTTTCCCGCTAGCTCCCCATCCCACATTCCCCCCAAGTTCTTTTTTTCCACCCCTGAAAAGCCAGAGGAGGCAGAGGCACCAAAGGACAGGAAAGGGGGGGCAGCAAATGAAAAGGCTATGGCCATGGGGAGCTACCAGCCTGCCAGCACCCCCCCCCTTCCAAGCCAAACAGGGCTTCCTGATGGGCAAGTAAGGGCCTGAAAAGAGAAGACAGACAGAGTTTGGGCAAGATTTCTGGCTCCTGGGGAGACACTCATGGTCAAGTACCCAGATTAGCCTGCCAAGAAGGGGGGGAGGCCGGGAATTGGGAACAGTGAAGACAAAGACAGAAACTGGCCAGCGCTAAGGAAGGGGCAAGGGCTCCAGGCCCTGGGCGGGGTAGGCCCCAGATGTGCTGTGTGTGGCTTGGCTCAGGCTCAAGCAGAGGAATGTGGAGGCTTAGCGTCAGAGCCTCCTTTGCTCCCTCCCCTAACTCCCGAACTCCGCTTGGGGCTTCCCGCGGGACCTGATGAGACCTCAGCTGCCGCCACCGCCTTAGGGTTTCTCACTTCGTTCAAAAGCTGAAACGAACGAAAAGTGGAAAAGCTCCTCTGCAAGCCTTCCTCCCGCCCTTCCTTTCTTCCTCCTCTTCCTCCTGCTTCTCCTTCTTTTAAAATCTACTCTAGAGAGCTAGATTATGGATCAAGAGTTAATGGCATACACTTCTTTTGCATAGGATCCTAGTTCAGTTCCCAGCACTCACGTTAGGTGGCTCACAACCTCCTGTAACTCTAGATGTCTTTGTCTTGGGCACCTGCATGCTTGTGCAAACATGCACACACACACACACACACACACACACACACACACCACAATTAAAAACAGTAAATAAATCAATAGAATAAGGGTTTCTCCTACTGCCAGGCAGCGGTAGTACACACCTTTAATCTCAGAACTTGGGAGGCAGAGGTAGGTGAATCTATGAATTTGGGGACAGCCTGGTCTATAGAGCAAGTTCAAGGACAGACGGGGCTACCTAGAGAAACTCTGTCTCAAGAAAAAAAAAGAAAGATAAAAAATAAATTTCCCCTACTGTCTTTATTTTACTATTTTATGTGTATAGGTATTTTGCCTGTTTATATATCTGTGCACCATGTGCATGCCTGGTGCCCATGAAGGTCAGAAGAGAGCGTTGGGTTCCCTGGACCTGGAGATTCACAGTTGCCAGAGCCGTGCGGGTGCTGGGAATGAAGTCTGGGTCCTCTGGGAGGGCAGCCAGGGCTCTTCACCACGTCGCCAGCTCCCCTAAAATGAATCCATTTTGAAAATAGCTATATTTTATGTTTATGAGTGTTACCTTGGATATATTCATGGGTACAGAGATCTCGCAGAACTGGAGTGAGAGAACATTGTGAGCTTCCATTTGGGTGCTGGGAAGTGAATCTGGGCCCTCTGCAAGTGCTCTTAACCATTGAGACATCTTTCCAGTACCCTCTCCCCCATTAAAAAGCTTTTTGGTGTAAATGTGTATGTCTGGGTGGGATGTATGTTTATATGTGGGGAAATGTGTGTGCACTGATTTGTCTAGACTGCTTGGCCAACAGGCCCCAGGCAGAGCTGCCCTCTGCCTCCTCAGGGCTGGGAATACGAGCACAGACCACAGCGTCTACCTTTGTTGATATTGTTTTGTTGTTTGTTTTGTTTTGCTCTGTAAGAGCTGGAGCTCAAACACAGGCCCTCCTCCTTCTGGGAAGCACTGCACAGAATGGGCTACCTCCCTAACCCAAGGGTTTCTTTCCTTTATGAATTCATTCAGTCATTCAACACACACTTACTGGGTCCAAGTACAAGCCAAAGACAGATTGTAGGAATACACAGTGAGCCAAGCATGCTCTTGAACTTGTGTGTGTGTGTATGTGTATGAGGTGATATGTCCACCTGTCCTGAAGAGATCAGATTTCATAAAGGCTCAGAGGGAAGGGGAGGAGGGCTGCCTTGTGAAATGTACCCAGTCTGTAACTGGGTAGGTGGAGCCCAGGGTCAGCTGGTAAAAATAACAAAGTGGGAACTGGTGGGGAAGCACACACATATTAGACACCTCCAGCCCCAGTGGCCCTGTGCAGAGTACCCTCCCCCATGACAGGAACACACTCTCTTGCATCAGATGTTGACCTGCCCCTCGCTTTTCTTCTTTGCAATATACCTATCTCTAAATAATGTATTGTTTTCCTGGTTTTCCATTGGAAAGATTTCCTTTATTGTTTGTAAGTGCATGTATTGCGTGGGTATGCACGTGTGAGTGATGTTCCTGGGAAGCCATATGTGTCCTGGGAAGCCAGAGGCATTGGATCCCCCAGGAGCTGGAGTCACAGGTAGTTGTCAGCTCCCTGACATGGGTGTTTTGCATGCTCTTAACTGCTGAGCCATCTCGCAGTCCCTATTTTCAATTTTATATTGACATTTGTCTTAGGGTGTCTGATGCCGAAAGGTAACATGACCAAAAGAAAGTTGGGGAGAAAAGGAAAAGGGTTTGGGCTTATGCTTCCACACTGGAGTCCATCCCTGAAGGAAGTTGGGACAGGAACTCAAACAGGACAGGAACCGGGAGGCAGAGCCGATGCAGAGGCCATGGAGGAGTGCTGCTTCTCGGCTTGTTCTTTATGGCTTGCTCAGCCTGTTTTCCCATAGAACCCAAGACCACCAGCTTGTCTGGGGAGATCCCCAACCACAATGGGATGAGCCCTCCCTCCCTCAGTTACTAATTAAGAAAATGCCCTGCAGGCTCGCCTGCCTACAGCTAATCTCAATAGGGCTCCCTCTTCTCACACGAGTCTAGCTTGGGTCAAGTCCACATAAAACTGGTCAGTGCAGGATCGTTCTGAAGCGGGCTGCCTTGTGCTTTTGAATAGGTCTGAAGGTGTCACGTGTTCTCAGTGTTGGACCTTTCTGCTGTGTGTCTGTTCAAACCGGACACAGACTTGGAGCTGTTGTCTGGACTGTTATCTTGAGAACAGAATTGCTGCTGGCCACAACACAGGTCTGTGTTGGACCTCATTAAATGCCAAGTTTTGTTCCAAGACAATTACAGCCTGCTGACATGCATGAGTGTCCCTGACTGTTTTTCTCACTGTGACTCTTAGTCCACATTTGGCTTGAACAATTACTTTATTTTTGTTATTTGTTTCCAGACAGGGTTTCTCTGTGTAACTGCACTGGCTGCTTGAAACTCCCTCTGCAGACAAGGTTGGCCTTGAACTCACAAAGATCCACCTGCTTCTGCCTCCCATCTTTTTAGGGATGGTTGTCCTGGCCTTCCTGACTTGCAGGCTCTTGCTGTGTGTCCTGGGTACCAAGTGCTAGGCTGGAAAGTTATGGACGCTTCCAAGGTGCCTGCACTCTGCAGGCTTGCTCGGTTGGGCTGATGTTTGAGTAAGTCACAGTGAGCTCATGGGATATTCCCTAAAGGCCTGCAGTTGGCTGATAGGGAGCCTTCCATCCATCTGGATAATGTTTGTGTGTGGGATGCGAGGAAACAATTCTAGCTCATGTTTTCCTGTGTGAAGAACTGGGTGTCCCAGCATCACCGTCTCCCAGGCCTCTGAGTACTGAGTGCTCTGCCCCCATCCCCCAACTCTGCCTGGGTCCATCTCACATCTGATATCCACACTGGGGTCTCCAGGACTCTTCTACTCACTCCCATGAAAATGATCCCCACTGCCTCAGGGCACGTCTTGATTTTAGACATCCCTTCTTTTTGTTTGTATGTTTGATGTGGTTGGTTAGTTCTGTGTGAGACAGAGCCTCACTGTGTAGCCCAGACTCACCTCACACTCATATTCCTAGTTCAGCCTCCTGAGTAGGTAGAATTACAAGCGAGCCCTGACTAGGTTTTATTTTTTAAAAAATCAGACATGGGTAGCAGCAGGTCAGATGGGTCAGTGGTTAGGGGTGTGTACTGCTCTTCCAGAGGATCACAGTTCCCATCACCCATGTCGGGGGTCTCACAGACACTCCTAACTCCTACTCTGGGGAATGTGATGTCCTCCTACAGCCTGGAGGGGCACTGTACCCACATGCACAACCCATACCCAGACACATAAACACACACAATTAAAAACCTGTACACAGACACATCAACACACACGATTAAAAACCCATACCCAGACACATAAACACACATGATTAAAAATAAAAATTTAATGGGGCTAGAGAGATGGCTCGGCAATTAAGAGTACTGGCTGTTCTTCCAGAGGTCCTGAGTTCAATTCCTAGCAACCACATGGTGGCTCACAACCATCCTTACTGAGATCTGGTGCCCTCTTTTGGCCTGCAGGGACAAATGCTGGCAGAACACTGTATACATAATAAATAAATATATCTCTTTAAAAAAAATAAGCTGGGCAGTGGTGACACCACACCTTTAAACCAAACACTTGGGAGGTAGAGGCAAGTGGATCTCTGTGGTGAGTTCAAGGCCGGTCTTGTCTACAAAGCAAGTTCCAGGATAGTCAATGCTGTCATTCAGAGAAAACTTGTCTCAAAAATAATAATAAATAAATACAAAAAGGTAAATATGTAAAAATTTAAATCCAGGGCTGGAGAGATGGCTCAGTGGTTAGGAGCACTGGCTGCTCTTCCAGAGGTCCTGAGTTCAGTTCCCAGCGACCACATGGCGGCTCACAACCATCTGTGGTGAGATCTGGCGCCCTCTTCCGGCGTGCGGGCATACACGGAGGTAGAATGTTGTATACATAATTAATAAATAAATCTTTAAAAAAAATTTAAATCCAGCGGGGTGATGGTGGTGCACACCTTTAATCTCAGCACTTGGGAGGCAGAGACAGGCAGCTCTCTGAGTTTGAGACCAGCCTGGTCTACAGAGCAAGTTCCAGGACAGGCTCCAAAGCTACCGAGAAACCCTGTCTCAAAAAACAAACAATAACAATAATACAAAATTTAAAAAATAAATCCTAAATTTAAAAAAATGCTTCTCTAAAGGCCTTATGCAGGAACTAGAGAGATCTCTCAGTATTAAGAACACATACTGCTCTTGCCAGGGACCCAGGTATGTCCACACGGTGGCTCATAACTGCCTATAACTCTAGTTCCAGGGGATCCAACACTCTCTTCTGACCTCTGCAGATTCCTGCACATACAGTTCACATATGTGCACTCAGGCACACACACATAAGAATGAAGCAAATAATTAAAAATCCTGTGCATTTTTCTTAGATTTACCACCACTGGTACATTGTCCTTTTTTTCTACTGTTTGTGGAAATTCAGGGGACCTTAAATTTTTTTTTTGTTGTTTTTTGGGACAGGGTTTCTTTTCTTTTGTGTGTGGGGGTTCGAGACAGGTTTCTCAGTAGTTTTGGAGCCAGTCCTGAAACTTGCTCTGTAGACCAGGCTGGCTTCAAATTCACAGAGATCCACCTGTCTCTGTCTTCCAAGAGCTGGGATTAAAGGCATACACCACCACCACCTAGAGACTTTAAACTTATAACCTTATTATTAATGTATATATATTTTTATAGTATGTATGAGAGTAGTGTGTGTGTATGTTTGTGCATGTGTGTCACATGTGTGCATGTGTGTAATATGTGTATGTAATGTGTGTGTGTAATTTGTGTGCATGATGTGTGTTTGTGTGTGTGTGTAAGCCTGCACACATACATGGAGATCAGAGAACAGCTCTCTGGAATCGGTATGTGCGTGTGTATGTGTTTGTGTGTGTGTGTGTGTGAGTGAAATGTGTGCATGATGTGTGTGTGTGTAAGCCTGCACACATACATGGAGATCAGAGAACAGCTCTCTGGAATTGGTTCTTTCCTTGCACTGAGGCATACAGAACTAGAACTCAGGTCATCAGACGCGAACAGTAAGCTATTCTTCCCACTGAGTCATCTCATTAGCCCAATTCTTTTTGGGAGGCTGTTGCGAGACAGGGTTTCTGTGTAGATTTGGAGCCTGTCCTGGAATTCACTCTATAGACCAGGCTGGCTTCAATCTCACTGAGATCCACCTGTCTCTGCCTCTTGAATGCTGGAAAAAAAAAAAAAAGAATGCTGGGATTAAAGGCGTGCGCCACCACTGCCTAACTGGCCCAACTCTTTTATTTATTTTTTCAACAAAATAATTTTATTTCCTACTATCCAATGTGTGTTCACTTTGTACATTTGTACTGAAGGAGCTTCCAAATCACCACCGCTTTGGAGAATACTTTACATTCTAAAGTATTCTCGGTTGAGACATGAAAGATTATAGATAGCTAATGTTCTGATCATATTAATTAGGTCTCAGCAGAATTTTCTTCACTTAGCTGAGGTGTTTGTTTGTTTTTTGAGACAGGGTTTCTTTGCATAGCCTTGGCTGTCCTGGAACTCACTCTATAGACCAGGCTGGCCTTGAGCTCAGAGATCTGTCTGCTTCTGCATTCCTAGTGCTGAGATTAAAGATGTGTGCCAACACTTGGCTTAGATAATTTCTATAATTTCAGAGGTTTGAAAAGTGAGCAGGTCATGGCAATATCAGTTTGTATTCCAGAGGGCGCCCACCACAGAGCCACTGGCATGCTTTTGATCCACAATGGCTTTGGTCCCACGTGAAAGGGGCTTGGCACTGTGGCAGTCACACACTCTACTCCCCCTCCCCTAATGTCTTTTCACTAATGCCTTCCGAAACTCATGAGTGCTTTTAGCAATATTACTTACAGCCAGGCATGGTGACACATGGTCCTGTAATTCTAGCACTCAGGAGGCAGAAGAGTCGCTGCAGGTTCCAGGCCAGCCTGATCTATGCAGTGAAACTAGTCAGGGCTCATAGCAAGACCCTGACTCAAAACACTGAAAAAGAAACCCTCATTTTCTGGTTCTCCATCAGGAACCTTCCTTCTAACTGGTCAGCTGTAGCTTCCAGGCGGCCAGTCTCAGCTGTCTGCC
>NW_026067969.1:504348-524060 GCF_014885135.2 Alexandromys fortis | reverse complement strand
ATCTTGAAACTTGCTGCGTAGCTCAGCCTGGCCTTGAACTCACAGAGATCCTCCTGCCTCTGCCTCTGGAGTGGTGAGATTAAAGCCACGTACCACCATCCTTGTTCCACCATGCCTACATGGAACTTATATTAATCCACATATGTTAGAATATGGTCAAATGGAGAAATATCTTTCCCTTTTCATATAAAAAAACCTTTCAGGTCTATTTATTTTATGTGTATTATTGCTTTCATGTGTGTCTGTGCTCCACATGCGTGCACAGTGCAGATCAGAAGAGGAAGTCAGATCCTCTTTATAGGAGGTTATGGGTCACCATGTGGGAGCCAGGGCCTCTACACAAGAGACAAAATCTTATTTCTTTGTTTGTTTTTCGAGACAGGGTTTCTCTGTAGACCAGACTGGCCTTGAGCTCACAGAGATCTGCCTGCCTCTGTCTCCCAAGTGCTGGAATTAGAAAGGCTTGTGCCACCATCGCCTTGCTGCAATACCTGCTCTTAAACATGGAACCATCTCTCCAGTCCCCCTTTGTTGTTATCGTTGTTGTTGTTTTGTTTGGTTGGCTTTTGTTTGTTTGTTTTGAGACAGTGTTTCTCTGTGAAGCCCTGGCTACCAGGGAACTCATTCTGTCTAGTTCCAAGTCTAGTGAGACCACTCTTGGTGCTGTAGGTAAACCACCTATGTCACAGATCCTGTGCCCAGTGGTTTTAAATCTAACCAATCAATCTATCAACTAATTCACTTTTAGCAGGTCTTCATAGAATGCCCAGACTTTAACTGATTCCTGGCTTCAACTGATTCTTTGGCCTCAGCTGGGGTCACATGCCACAAGGCTGCACTTACTAACCATGGTTTTAATTGCCACCTTGTTAGAGACTTAATGATTCTATTTTATGTGTTTGAGTACTTTCGCCTGTATGTGTTTATGAGCACTGTACGCGTGCAATGCCTTGGAGTCCAGATGACATTGGAACCCTGGGAACTAGAGTTACAGATAGTTGTGAGCCGCCACATGGGTGGTAGAGACCACTTAGGAAAGCGAGAGTGGAGGACTTGAGGTGACAGCTGGAGATGAGCTGGAATGCTTGGCCGCATGCCCTGTGAGTGGCGGCGTCCCTCCTGTTCGACTGTATCAGGTGGGGGACGTAGCTTCTGACTGGGCTGTCTTCTTACCTTGTACTGAAAACCAGAGAGCGGGTAAACTACCCTTCAAGTAAAACCCACTGGACTTGCTCTGCAGGCCCAAGGAATTCTTGTGAGCCCACAGCATGGAGCTGAAGCTGCAGGGGCTGGATGCTTCATCTGATGGCCCTTGGTGGGAGAGTTGCCGGGACTTCATGAAGATCCCGTGGTGGCCGGCAGCAATTACTGAAACCTTGTTTGAGACTGAAGGAGACCTGTTGAGTGAAGACCATGGTAATCCTGAAACTAAAGCCAGATGAACCAAACTTCTTGATGGATTTCAGGGGAACCCTGAGGGGACACCCATGTGCGGAAGGTTCCACAGAAGATGGAAATACCTGTGACTTGGGATGTGCAAGCCAAATAAACCCTTTCCTGCTCAAGTTGCTTTTGTACAATGTTTCGTCATAGCAACAGCAACCCTAACTAAGAAAGCAATTTCTTGATTTTAAATTTTTATTTAATAAAATGATCAAACAAGCCAGGTCTGATGGCGCACACCTTTAATCCTAGAACTTTGGAAGCAGAGGCAGGCGGATCTCTGTGAGTTTACATGGCAAGTTTTAGTCTGGCCTATATAATGAGATACTGAAGGAAGAAGAGAGAAAAGAAGAAAGAAAGAAAGAAAGAAAGAAAGAAAGAAAGAAAGAAAGAAAGGGCAGGAAGAAAGGAAGTCAGAAAGGAAGAAAGGAAGGAAGGCAGGAAGGAAGAAAGGCAAGCAGGAAGGAAAAAGGTTCAGGCTTGTAAAGTTAACACACGTGGGACTAAGACAGAATTGCCATGAGGACAAGTCAAGCCTGAGGTACGGCATGAGACACAAAAAGTAAAACAAAATGAAATGATAAGCAAACAAGCTGGCTATGGTGGCACGCTCCTAGAATCCCATTGCCTAGGAGGTAGAAGTAGAAGGTTCCGACATTCACAGCTAGAGTCACTGACACATGGAGGTCAGGGCCAAGTTGGGACCATGAGGTCTTTTTTCTACAAGTAAATAAAGAACATGAAGTCAATTGACCTGGAAGTGGTTTCTCTCTCTCTCTCTCTCTCTCTCTCTCTCTCTCTCTCTCTCTCCTTCTGTCTGTCTCTCTCTCTCTCTCTCTCTCTCTCTCTCTCTCTCTCTCTCTCCTTCTGTCTGTCTGTCTGTCTGTCTGTCTGTCTGTCTCTCTCTCTTTCTCACTTTCTCTCTCTGTTTTCTCTCCTCCTCCTCCTTCCGTTTGTTTTTAGTAAGCAGCACTATTAAGACCACAGAGATGGCCCACATTCTGCCTGCTCACACGCAGTCCTCTGTCACCAAAGGCACATGGTCACCCCCGAATGACACCAGTGCACCGTCATATAGAGCCACCACTACACTTGGCTACCTCTTGTGAGTGCTTGCACAATTGTACAATGACAGGGATCTATTATCACCGTGTCGAATGGGAGGAGGATCCCTGTGCCTTAAAGATTCCCTGGGTTTCAACTATTGACACCTGGGCCCCCACAACCCAAACCTTCCTGTTTGTATAGATTTGCCATTTGCAAAACAGTGATGCAGAGGACTGTTCGGTACACAGCCTGTCCAGATGATTTCTTGCATCTTGATATGTGTATCCAAATCTCTTCCATATCTTTTTTGTTTGTTTGTTTGGTTTTTTTTGGTTTTTCGAGACAGGGTTTCTCTGTGGTTTTGGAGCCTGTCCTGGAACTAGCTCTTGTAGACCAGGCTGGTCTCGAACTCACAGAGATCCGCCTGCCTCTGCCTCCCAGAGTGCTGGGATTAAAGGCGTGCGCCACCACCGCCCGGCCAAATCTCTTCCATATCTTTTAAATTGCCAATAGTTCGTTTATTTTTACATTTTTACTTATTTGCTTGTGTGTGCATGTGCATGTGTACAAACTCCAGTGTGCCTATGGGGGTCAGAAGACAACTTTCTGGAGTTGGTTCTCTCCCTACCGTGTGGGTACCAGGCTCTGAGTTTTACATGCTTTTCACCCACATTTTGAGGCGGTGATGGGTTTTCCTCCTTAATCATTAACATAATCCTTTACAACACATTATAAAATATTAGAACAGCCCTGTGTGCCTCATGACTCATCACAGCGGAATGTAGTCCATGCATTTCCAGGATGGGCACACTTGCTTTTCCTTCTTTGCAATGTCCCTCTCTAGTTTTTCTGGATTTAACTTTTTACATGCAGGCCTGGAATTTTCTTGGCATAAGATTTTAAGCTATTATTTACTATCGTTTAAGCTTCTTTGGTGGTTCTATGGCTAAATAGGTGTCCTGTTTCTCCTTGGGTATTAATTTTGTATTTTTTTTAAATTATCCACTTGATCTGGACAGTGGATAATTTAATCCCAGCACTTGGGAGGCTGAGGCAGGCAGATCTTTGTGAGTTCAAGGCCAGCCTAGTCTATAGAGTGAGTTCCAGGACACCCTGGGCTGTTATACAGAGAAATCATGTCTCAAAGCAAAAACAAAAAACAAAAAAAGAAATTATATACCTTTAAAAATAAATAAGAAAAGAAAAAAAAATATCTACTTGAGTGGATTATTTCTTGCCTGCTGTCTAAAGAAGCCTGAAGATGGCATTTGGATCCCCTGGGATTGAGAGTTATGGACAGTTGTGAGTCACCATGTGTTTCTGGAAATTAAATCTGGGTTCTCTGGAAGCTGCCAGTGCTCTTAACCACTGAGCCATGTCTCCAGCACCCCCTCTTCCATGTTTTAAACGATTCTGTATTCACAGGCTGCAGAGCCCATGCCTAGTCCTGTGGGCCCTCCCCAGCCTCACTGGGGCAACTAGAGGACAAGAATTTTCAATCTCTCAGTCGAGAAATGGAGGAGCTTGTTTGTCACCAGTCAGGACAATCTGTAGAGGACAAAAAGGCCTTGTGCACACAGATAAGCCCTGGAGAAGCCAGGAAAGTTAAACACACCGCTCCTCTTTTCAGTGGAACGAGGTGCGAAGCCGCTCTTTCTGGAACACCAAAGATGTAGTTTTACAACCTGGTGTTCCTTTGCTGTCTGATAAGAGAGGCTCTGCCGTGTCTCCCGGAATTCTTGTTTTTACTTCTCCCAGACCCTTTTCCCTAAATCTTGAGCGTTCTTTTAGGCCATAATCCCTCCCTTATGAGTGAGGTCACTTGTGCCTTCCAACAACCTAAGTGACTTCTGTGTTATCTTAGGGCCAGGCCAATCCTGACACCCACAGGTGTTATATTTACCCCAGTAAAACTCCCCAGACCCTAATCTTAAGGACTATCTCTGAGCCAACAGTACCCATTCTTGTGAAAGAAACCAGATGTACTTTGTAAGGAATCTCAATGTAAACATGTCTTAAAGTGTTGTGCACTTGGGACTGAGTTAATTGTTACCTGAATCCCTTTTTTTTCCTCAAAAAACTGTGCTGTTCTTAAATATGGCTAAAGTAAACTGATCTGGGCCAGACTCTCGAAGTCCTGGTCCAGCACTGGTTACAGCAAAATCAGGCTGATTGCTTTCCCTGCCTGCTGTTGCCCCACGACAGCCTTGAGCAACCATCACCCCATCATGGCAATCACCACTCCGGGCCAAAAGGGCCTCTCTCACTCCCTCTTCCTAACCCAGCCCAACTCCGGGCCAAAAGGGCCTCTCTCACTCCCTCTTCCTAACTCAGCCCAGCTCCCACTCTTAACTCCTAACCCATTGACAGTTCCCTTTGTGTCTAATTATAGTATTTCATGGCTGTTACAGAAATAGAATAATGCCTATAACATCAGCGAATACTGTGCTGGCTAGATTTAGATTTATGTCATCTTGACACAAACTACCCTCCCTCTGAGAGGAGAAACCCTCAATGAGAAAATGCCTCCATAAAATTGGGCTGCGCCAGCTGTAGAACATTTTCTGAATTAGTGATTAATGGGGAACCAAAAAAAAAAAATTGAAAAGAAAGCCAGGCGGTGGTGGCACACATCTTTAATCCCAGAACTCGGGAGGCAGAGGCAGGTAAATCTCTGTGAGTTCAAGGCCAACCTGGTCTACAAGAGCTAGTTCCAGGACAGGCTTCAAAGCTACAAAGAAACCCTGTCTCTAAAAACAACAACAACAATAACAAAGTAGTGATTGATGGGGGAAAGCCACCATTGTGGGTGGTGCCACCCCTGAGCTGGTAGTCCTGGAGTCTATATGGAAGCAGGCTGAACAAGCCATATGTAACAAGTCAGTAAGCAGCAGCCCTCAGTGGTGTCTGCGTCAGCTCCTGCCTACAGATTCCTGCCGGGTCTGAGTTCCTGTCCTGACTTCCTTTGACGATGAACAACAATGTGGAAGGTAAGTCAAACAAACTCGTTCTTCCCCGACTTGCTTTTCGATCATGGCTTTCCACTGCAGCAATAGAAACCCTAACTAAGATAGATACTAATATAAATAAGTTTTCAGATGAGTGTGGTGACATATCTTTAATTACACACCAACACTTGGGAGGCAGAGGCAGGAGGATCACTGTAAGTTCCAGTGCAGCCTGGTTTACGTAGTGAGTTCCAGGCCAGTCAGAGTTGCATAGTATGACTCTATCTCAAAATAACAACAATGACAGGTTTGAGATGGGCTTTCTCTGTGTCCACTCAAGTCTCTGCCCCATCCTGTTTAGTATTGAAATATTGAATAGTATTTCAGGATGTGGACAGTTTCATCAGTCACCTCCAGAAAAATGTTTGAATAAATACAGCTGTTATGAATATTCATGTACATGTTATATTTTCCTAAATGAAAATAAATTCTTTTTTGGGGGATAAATTCCATAGAGTGTAATCACGTAATGGGTGAGTCAAACTTCTACAGAAAACCGGGACCACAGAGTGGAGGGAAATGTTGGTCAGAAGCTTTGGCTCCCAAAGGTAGAGGCTACAATTCTGACGTCTGCAGAGCAAGTCTACAGGCAAAGGAACAATGTTGCAACCTTGAGTTCAAAGGCTGTCTAGGGGAGAGGTTTGTTCTTAAGATCATCACCTTACCAGGTGATGCTTACTCATGTGACTGAGGACAATGTGCCTTACTTAGAGCCACTGATTCAACATTAAAGCACTGCTTGATTAAATAGTTGGATACCCTAATATAATCAAGTTAATATACAGTGAACACTGTTATACATAGAATATGAATCTTAGTGAGTTTATTTTTTTATTCATCAATCATGTTTATTTAAAATATTCTTTTTTAAAAGATTTATTTATTTATTATGTACACAGTGTTCAGCCTCCATGTATGCCTGCAGGCCAGAAGAGGGCTCCAGATCTCATTATAGGTGGTTGTGAGCCACCATGTGGTTGCTGGGAATTGAACTCAGGACCTTTCGAAGAACAGTCAGTGCTCTTAATCTCTGAGCCATCTCTCCAGCCCCTATTTAAAATATTCTTAACATCAGAAATTTTTTATGTGAATTTTTTAAAAATCATGAAACAATCAGTTCACTTTTCCTATTCTAGCCACATGAGCCATCTGTAGCCACCCGGATAGCAGCTGATCTCAGGAAAATAGGCTTCACTCTCCCAGTGAGTTTATTTTTAAAACCTATTGAGCTAGTTTATTATTCTTACTTAGTATTGCGTGTGTATATATTATGGGGGACACTTGTGCCACCGTGCATGTGTGGAGGTCAGAGGACAACTTTGGGGAGTTGGTTCTCTCTTCCACCTTTACACACGTTCTGGGGGTGAAACTCAAGAAGTTGGGTGTGAGAAGCAAGCAGAATTCAGGCTAGCACAGCAAGTACCCTTAACCACTTAGCCATCTTGCTGACCCAAAGTTTAGTCTTGAAAGCAATAGCTAAACTGTTTTGCATGGTGACAGCCGGTTCTGGCACACTGCAAAGTCATGTCATGTGGACAGCAGTGTGCAAGTGTTGGAGTCCCTCAGCTTCCTTGCCAGTCTGTGATGTGACCAGTGCATTTTTTATTTTATTTTATTTTATTTTTGGGTTTTTCAAGACAGGGTTTCTCTGTGGCTTAGGAGCCTGTCCTGGAACTCGTTCTATAGATCAGGCTGGCCTTGAGCTCACAGAGATCTGCCTGCCTCTGCCTCCTGAGTGCTGGAATTAAAGGCGTGTGCCACAGCCACCCAGCTTGCCGAGTGTATTTCAAGCATTCTGACTGGAGTGCAGGACAGAGCCTGCTGCAGTCTCCTCTGGCATTTGATGTGGCTCATGGGCCGTCTCTTCAAGTGTTCATTCCCTAACTGCACATCCTCCTCGGAGGAACAGCTATGTCCTTTGTGTGCCCCAAGAGAGATTCCAAGCCCAGAATTGTTATCTCTCCCTAGAGAATTGTTTCTTCTTTGTGGGCAGTTGTCATTTTTATGATTGGCACTATCTCTTGCTTTATAACCTATTTTGATGGCTGAGTGTGCATGTCCGCCTCCCAGCTTCCCTGCCACATACCACCCAGCACTGTGGAGGCCTGGAACTCACCATTTCGTGTAGGTTGATCTCATGAACTAGCAATGATCCTTCTGCCTTTGCCTCCCAGCAGTGGGCACCGCAGTGTGCGCCCCTGTGCCTCCCGGCTGTGGGCATTGCAGTGTGCGCCCCTGTGCCTCCTGGCTGTGGGTCCTGCAGTGTCTGCGCCACTGTGCCCACTGTGAATGTATTTTTGTTTTTTTTAAGTTTAACTGTTCTCCTCCTTCTCCCATCTGCATCCCCCTTTGGAAGTCATACACCATGTAATTATCTGAATAGAACTTGGTCTGCTTGTTATTTTAACAGGCATACTTGAGACGATGTAACGTTAACTGGCACACTGTCCTGCTTATGCACTACATAAACACCCGAAAGCGCCTTGTGTCCCTAGTCACTCCTTGCTGGCCACTGTTGACATTACCGTTCTTTTATCTTGCATTTCTCCCACAAAACAGCGCCGCTGTTACTAGGCACTGTTCAGTTAGGTTTTCCTATTTCAACTACTTTTATGTCCAGGTTTTCGTTTTATGCCTGTACATGTTGGTATGTTGGCACACGTGTGTGCATGTAGGTATGGAGGTCTAGATGTCTCTTACTGACCTAGAAATTACTAATTAGGATAGACCAGGGAAACCCAAGGATGTCCCTGTCTCTTTCTCTCCAGTATTGAGATTTACAAGCATGGGGGCTGGAGAGATGGCTCAGTGGTTAAGAGCATTGCCTGCTCTTCTAAAGGTCCTGAGTTCAATTCCTGCAACCACATGGTGGCTCACTACCATCTGTAATGAGGTCTGGTGCCCTCTTCTGGCCTGCAGGCATACACACAGACAGAATATTGTATACATAATAAATAAATATTTTTAAAAAAGATATTTACAAGCATGCACCGCCATGTGGGTGCTGGGGTTTGAACTCAGGTTCCTGTAATGTGCAGCAAGCACTTTACTGAGTCCTCTCTCCAGCCCCAGCACACAGGTTTTCAAACGCATCCCTGGAAAGGGTGGAGCCCAACCCCCCTCTCTCCTTGAGGATTGGGCTTTGGGACTCCATCCTCATTCCTAGTCTGCGTGGTGTCCAGCAGTTACTTGATTTTAACATCATGCAATCCCAGGTCAAACCACCTGGCCCTCAACCCACAGAGAAGCTTCTTCTTAGCTGGGTGTGGTGGCACATGCCTTTAATTCTAGCACGTGGGAAAGGGGTGGATCTCCTTGAGTTTGAGGCTAACCTGGTCTACAAAGTGAGTTCCAGGACAATCAGTGCTGTTCACAGAGAAACCATCTTGGGGGGGAAAAAAAGTGTTGTTTTTTTTTCTTCTTGAAACCATTGTCTGGTGTTCACTTGCTACAACACTGTCTTTTATCAATGAGTCTTTCCTGAATCTTACCTTCCTCCTGATACATCTGTGGCTGCCACTAGTGATATGTTTTTTATGGTAAACTTTCAATTTTGTTTGAAAATGTTTTGGTCTGTCTGTGTTCTGTAGAGATAGCATCTCTGGGTATGGACTTTGAGGTGAATATGGTTTTGGCCCTTAATTTTTTTAAATTAATTTTATACTGCCATATAAAATTTTGTTTTTGACATAGGGTCTCACTATATAGCCCTGACTAACCTCAAACTCAGAGATCTGCTTGCCTCTGCTCCCCCAAATGTAGGTATTAAAGTTGTATGCTACCATATCTGGCCATTTTATATTCTATGTGCATTAATGTTGTAACTGTGTGCATGTCCGAGTTGATATGTGGGTGCTGGCACTGAACTCCAGTCCTCTGGAAGAGCAGCCAGTGCTCTCAGCAATGGAGTCCTCTCTCCAGCCCGAATACTGGATTTCTTTTTTTGATATATAATAATTTAATTTATTTATTATTTATACAGTGTTCTGCCTGCATGTATCCCTGCAGGCCAGAAGAGGGCACCAAGTCTCATTACAGATGGTTGTGAGCCACCATGTGGTTGCTGGGACTTGAACTCAGGACCTTTGGAAGAACAAACAAAGCTCTTAACCACTGAGCCATCTCTCCAGTCTGAATACTGGATTTCTTTTTTTCTTTCTTTCTTTCTTTCGTTCTTTTTTTTTTTTTTTTTTTTTGGTTTTTTGAGACAGGGTTTCTCTGTGGCTTTGGTTCCTGTCCTGGAACTAGCTCTTGTAGACCAGGATGGCCTCGAACTCACAGAGATCCGCCTGCCTCTGCCTCCTGAGTGCTGGGATTAAAGGCATGCGCCACCATCGCCCAGCTGAGACTTTCATTTTAAATGCAGTATTTTTCATTTCTAGAAGTTGATTACTATTGTTTAATATTCTCTTATTCTCTTGAAAGGTAGCACCTTTTGTAAAATAGAGTGTAGGCTGTTGCCCCTTGTCCACATGTTCAGGAAATCAAGAATTGTGTCATTACCATTTGCTCCGACTGCTCTAGTACCCTGGTCCCCTCACATCTTGTTTTTTGTTAGCTTCTGTGACCTGTGATTCTTTTAAGCGTAGAGGAGCTCATCTCCTCGGAACTTGACACAAAACACGTTTAGCCTGTTGTGTCCTCAACCAGGGGACAAAGTGTCCCTCGAGAACAGTGAAAGATGTGTCTCTAGACAGTTGGTGTTGTCACAGCTGGGAGTCTACGTGCGCTACCAGCAGCAGAGGGCAGACCACAGGGATGTGGCTAAGCTCAGGTTAGACAGGTCAACCTGCAGAAGATACTTTCCTCTCCTACAGCACTAGGGCTGGGGTTCCGGGCAGCATCTGAGCTGGCCTCTGCCTATCAGGACCACTGATAGTCTTCCCTTGATAGTGGTGGTCATGCCTTTAATCCCTGCACTCAGTAGGCAGACTGGAGTTTGAGACCAGTCAGCCTGGCCTACAAAGTGAGTTCCAGGACAGCCAGGGCTACACAGAGAAACCCTGTCTCAGGAAAAGAAAAAAAAAAAAACAGTTCTCTCTTGAGGCTTTTAGGACCACACAGGCAGTCTGGCTCCAAGCCACAAACTTATAAGAAACTGTAGAGTATTCTAGAAACCACAAACACGTTTTTCTCCCTTGCTGGGATACCAAGGCTACGAGGCCATGTTGGCTGGATTCCATCTGTGTCACCTTGTTCCCATCTCCCTCCTGATAGGTGAAAGGCCTTCAGAATGTCACCCCAGAGCGGAGCCTGTGCTGTCCCGTCTCTTACCTCTAGTCCTGTGACGACGTGAGGAGGGGCACACAGCCTTTCAAGGCGTGACAGGCACATCAGGGGGAAAGTTGCCCACATCTTTTGTGTGTGTGTAGACAGGGTCCCTCTGTGTATCCATGGCTGTTCTGGAACTCACTCTATAGACCAGGCTGGCCTTGAACTTGGAAATCTGCCTGCTGCCTCTGCCTCCTGAGTGCTGGGATTAAAAGCATGGGCCACTATGTCCAGCCACCACCTGTGTCCTTCTGCGGTGCCATGTGACCTGAGCAAGCTTAGACAGGATCCCGTGGACAAGATAGGGACTCTCGTAGATGGGGTGAAACTCGCTTGGGCAAAGCCAAGAGGAAAGTGAGACTGATTGAGATGGCCTGGCTGTCGGAAGAGCTTGGCAAGACTCAAGACGCTGTTGAGACCTGTGTTTCCATGGAACGGGCAGAGTCAGGCTCTAGTGCTCAATGTCACAAGGCTGTGTCCAGAGAACCTCTTAGACTAGCCAAGTATCCTTAGGACCTGAGCGGAAGGGTACAGGGGGCAAACCCAAGGAACGAGGGGGCCATCTTGGGGAAGGCGTGAGGGCAGACCCAATCTGTTGCCATGGAGACCTGTCCCTGGCCAGCACTGGTCTAAGGCAAATTCATCTGGGTGTTCTGAGCTCATAGAACACAACCGCCTTTTAGATCTAGCCCTCCCTCCAGCCAAGAAACCACTAATTCCTGAAGTAGAAGGCTTGGGTGCTGGACTAATTTGCACCTGATTTGGCATGCTTTGTAGGCCGAGCACAGTGGGGGAAATTAGACTCCAGGGTTATTTCACTACCAAATGCTCACAGTCCATACTGGGGGCTCCAGACCACAGAATTCACCTATGATGTTGCAAGCACCGGGCCCCACCAGACCAGGCTGAACAGAGACGCCCCTCATCCGATCTGTACCCATCTGAGCTGCCAATGGGAGGTATCCAAGGATGCTCAGTTTCTCCTGGGGCTCCCTGGTTCACCTTTCTGTGGCTGAGTCTATGACCACGCTGCTGGACCAAGGAGGACATTAAAGATGATGCGTGAGCAGATCCCAGGCCTAGGGAATCCTGCACCCTGTGGAATGGGCATATTCTGCTACAGTGCACTCATAACTTAGCTGGGAAGTCCAAACTCGCCCATTTGTGGGGATGGGGCCTCCCTAGGAGAGGGCCACACCTGAGCTACCTTGATGCCATCTTCCCCTGTACAGTTTAGGTAAGGCAGGACGGTAAGTATTGGCGTACTTATAGGAACCAGACTGGCCTGGTCCAGCTGCAGCCAGATTCCTTCTCGGCCTCGGCTACAGACTTCTATCCCTGTGGCTCCCCAACAGACACAAACAGAACTCCCTTTTAGAGGTTTCTCGGGCCCCATCCTTCCATCCCATGTCTCTCTTCTGCTCCTGAGTCACAATTAGATTGTCTTAGAGCCCTTGGTGGAGAGAAGGAACCCCTGAGCTAGGTCTTTCAGGCTTCCTAGCCTACCCTCAGCACAAAAACTCTAATCACCCAGAAACACCACACACAGTGAGCAACAGAGCAGAGGGACCCAGCGCAGCCAGCGGCCCCTGCTGGGCATTATGAGAAATACAGCCCAGTGTGACCAGTACTTTTTTTTTTTTTTTTTTTTTTGGTTTTTCCAGACAGGGTCTCTCTGTAGCTTCAGAGGTGACCAGTACTTTTTACTAAATACCAAAGATTCCAGCCTTACAAGAGGGGACAGGATGACTGTAAACATGCCCCCTTCTTTGTCCAGGGCTGCCGAAAACCAGATAAATATGAGGAACGGTCCTCTGCCATCCACTGACAATGGAGTAGAAGCTTCAGGCCTGACAACGCTACTACGATCAGCACCCACTGTATGGTGTCAGGCCAGCCCGGGGCAAGCCTCAGGACAGCCCAGACGACAAGAGTGGAGGCAGGTGCCCTCTCCAGGGCCCTGAGGCTAAGCGCTGAGACCTTCAGTCAAAAGACAGGCTCACAGCAGCGCCGTGGAGCTGGGGCTAAGTCCGGGACTGGGGCTAAGTCCGCGTGCACATCCTAGCGAGGTACAACCAGCTAGATGAAGGTGGAGTCCAGAGGCCCAGCATCCTGCTGGCTGAGAGCCCGGGCCTCAAACAGCTGCTTGATGAGCGCAGACTTCTCCTGCTCCAGCTGAGTGATGCGCTCGCTCTTATTGGTCACCTCCTGGGTGGGCGGGCGGGCGGACAGGCAGGGGCGTGATCAGGGTTTGCAGGGCCACCAGCCCCAGCCCCATCTTCCCACACCTCACCTGAGTGAGAAGCCGGTTCTGCTCTTTCAGCATGAGGATGGTCTGCTGCTGCCAGACTGGCGCTGAGGGAGAGGTAGAGCCCAAGGGCCCCAAAGAAGACGAGGGCAGAGCCTGTGGGAGCGCACAATCAGGCAGGCCTCTTCTGGGCACAGCACCCAGAACAAGGACAAGGGGTGCCCGGGAGCCTCCAGAACACTCACTCTGCCAGAACAGGCTGCGGTCAACAGCTCCCCCAGGCACCGGGCCACCTCCTGTACTTTGGGCAGTAACCTCCCCAGAGGGAGGGGACTCCCTGCAGTCCCAAAGTCCTGGAAGAGAAGCAGGGAACACCAGGCCGTGAGGAGACTCGTGCCTCCGGCACTCCTGTTCCTCCAAAGCTTCAGCTCGGAGTCCAGAGGGAGCCCACCCGGAGCAACTCGGGTCCGGCTGGCAGGGGTGCCCCCACACTCACAGCGCCGGATCTGCTGCTCTGGCTCAGGCGGCGCTGACGCTCCTGCACACGCTGCAGCTGCTGCTGTTACCACTCTCGGCCGCGAGCCATCATCTCCAAGCCCTGCAGCAGCACCTCCTGTTCCTGTTCTAGCTCCTTCATCTGCTTCAACTACAACACACACGTGCACACAGGAATGGACGCATGCCGGCAAGCAGACTGGCATTAGGCATACGTGCACACATGCGTGTGCTCCAGGAGCCACGGGTGTGGGAGTTGAGACCTATGCAGGGGCAGACCAGCACGCAGGCACCAGCATCGGGTCAGCACACAGGCGGTTTGCAAAAGCACAGATGGAAGCACCAGTGTTTGCTGGGTTCAAACTTCCGCCTTGGAGAACATAGCTCAGTTCCTCCTCTTTGGATGATGAAGGTGGTAATGGGGACTGGTCTCCCTCTCGCTCCTCTACTGACACTTCCCCAAGGGCAACTCAGCACCCCGTTCCTTGTGCCCTAAGCTGGCCTGCAGAGGTGAGAGCCTCAGGAAGTAGACAGGGCAGGGGCCCAAACTCTGTCACCAGGGATCCCTAAAGAACCACTTCTCCACCCTCTGCCTGACTTTGCCTGTCTTCCCTCCAGCAGATTCAAGCCCAGGAGAGAGAGATTCAGCAGAGCTAACCAGTTCTCCTACAGGGGTTCCCCAAGTAACCAGGTTCGTGGTTTCCAACCTTCTGGACAACACAGAGAGTCCCTCAGAGTCGTGGCCCCTCTCACCAGGCCACAGTCCACACCGTTGGTGATGGTATGCCTTCGACGTTCGCCTCGAGCCCGTGGAGCCTGCCGAGCTTCACCTGTGCCTACGTCCAGGGTCTTGCAGGATGCTGCACCTGTAGCAGACAGTCGGGGTCATCGCTTAGTTCTGGGCCTGCATAATGGGTTCCTCAGCCCTCCCGGGACCCTCCAGCTAACTCTGTTAACATCTCATCCCAGTTCCTCAGCCCTTCCGGGACCCTCCAGTTACCTCTGATAACACAAACCCCAGGGGCCAGGGCTGTCCTGGGAACCTTTGCCATCTCATCTGTGAACTTGCTCTATCTGTTGACTTTGTACCTGGCTGGGATTCGGTCTCCTCTTACCTGCCCTGCTTCCCTCACCTGCCTCAAGGAGGGCTGTGAACTCCCTGAGGGGTCAGGGGAAGGCATGAGTACAGCTCTTTCTTGCACTCCTCCCCCTGTGCCTGAAAAAAACCATAGTGGATACCTCTCGAGGGTATCAAAAGGGTGACGTGTAAAAGATGAGATGGTAAGGCCGGGGCGTGGTAGTATACTGTGCCTTTAATCCCAGCACGCAAGAAGCAGAAGCAAGCAGATCTCTGTGAGTTCAAGGCTTGCCTGGTTTACATAGTGAGCTCCAGTTCCAAATATAAGCACGTAGAGAGATCTTGTCTCAGAAAAACAAAACCAAGAAACAAAAGGTATGGACCAGTCGAGCCCTCTGGCTCGTCCCTCACCTTTCTCAAATGCATGGGGCTTTGTGGCACAGCATGGGGTAGTGAGAAAGCCAATCCTCCATTGGTGATGGAGACATAATTCTTGCCCAGAAAGAACCACATTATGAAGCAAGGTGTGCATATATGTGCCATAGACCCCTGTGAACATCGTCTGGAGTGCCTCCCCATCTACCAAAAGTGGGGTGCAGGTAGAAAGGAGGGTACCTTCCCCCAGATCCCTAGCCCTATCCCTGGCATCAGGATCACCCCTGCAACTGTCTTAGGAGTGACAGAGACAATAATTGTGTTCGGCTGCTCTAGTTCCAAGCAGGCCTCAAAGTTCATGTCCCAGCCTGCAGTTTCAGGGTGAGGCCATGGGAGGTACGCAAGAAGGATACTGCCTCATGAAGGTGGGGCCAGAGCAGGTACCGGCAATGAATTCTAGGAAGGAACCCTGTGACACCTGGATCTGACTTGCACAGGAAGGAGACATAAACCTCCTTCCCACAGGGTTGGGAATTTGAGGCCATATCTGTGTTGGGAGGACTCTCCCATGGAAGTGGGGGCTAACGCAGTTCTGTGGCTCCTTCAAAGCAAGCTTTGTCAACCACACCGTAATCTTTACTGGGTCTGGGATGACCCATAAAGGAGTTAGAGCCAGAGCCTGGCCTTAGGCTTACAGAGCAGTGGGCTAAATATTCCTACACCGTGGGCCCTGAGTACATGACCTTCAGAAGTAACTGAGCCAGGGCCACTGAAGGTGGAAAATATCAGTTCCACAGGCAAACTGTGAGCCTGTTCAGTACACAGTCCTATCTCAGGGCTGACTTCAGTCACACCAGCCATGTCCAGAAGTCTCACCTACCACAGGAACAGGGGGTCAGGCCTTGAACAAGTGGAGCAGTCTTTCTCTGTTTCTCTCTCACATTGTGTGTGTGTTTATTTTATTTTTTTAAAGGTTTATTTATTTATTATGTATACCTCCATGTATGCCCGCACACCAGAAGAGGGCACCAGATATCATTACAGATGGTTGTGAGCCACCATGTGGTTGCTGGGAATTGAACTCAGAACCTCTGGAAGAGCAGTCAGTGCTCTTAACCTCTGAGCCATATCTCCAGCCCTATATGTTTATATCAATTCACAAGGGAGGCAGTAAAACATGGCTGAGGCAGAAGAGGTCCAGTGAGGCTGGCAGAGCGGTGGCCAGTGACAAAATGGACTGGCAGCTGCCACCAGCGGGCAGCCCTGCACCTGGTAGGGCTGTGCACAGGATGAATGGGCTGCAGGGCCGCAGAGGGGCCCTGGGCTCCTCTGAGAACCTGCCTCCACGCTTAGCTATAATGCAGGTCCTGTTCTCAAGGCAGACAGGGGGCTATTCAACAGTCTCCTGTCCCTGCCAACTGGACCGGAAGGAGGGAGAGGAGCCTGCTGGATTCCCCAGAGACTGCGGTCTGTGTCTGGCAGGGTGTCTGCAGCAGGTGCTGTAGGGCACACACACCCGTCAGCATCCACACACCCAGCCTTCTTCAGCACTTGTGCTGGGTGCTCCCGCACCTCCTCTGCCTGGGTGGAGAAAGCAGGCCGGGTTATCTCTGCAGGGTGTCACACTGGAAGGGCCTTCGGGACGGGTTAGAGGATGCATGCTTTTAGGAAGAAACTTGTGCCCAAGCAGCCACACAGAAATGAGGATGCGGGCCCAGATGTCCCCAGCTATAGGGCAGGTACAGCCCAGATGCTCCAGGGCCTAACTTAGGCTTGAGACAGAGCGGGCTTCTCCTAGGTGTTCAGAATTATCGACCTGCCCTTGGCCCTGGTATCAGGCCTCTACCCGTAGCCCACACAGGCATCCAGGTGGTCCCAACCTTGTTTTAGGCTCTGGGGCCTGCCCACAGTGGTTCCCATCTCCACCCCTCTTGAGGAGACCCTGCTGGTCTCCAGTTTCCAGCGCAGGTCCCAGGAACTATGAGGNGGCGCCCAAACTCACCCGCGTCTGCGCTCGGGCTCCGCTCCAGGGTCTTACTCAGGGGCCGCTCGGGCTCCTTGGGACAGGGTGCCGCCTCCGCGGGGACACACAGTAGCTCAGGGTTCCGGGAGGTGCCAGTGGGACCAGCAGGCGCAGGACGCGCACTCGGGGGCAGAGGCTTCCTCTCCAGGACAGTTCGCGGCTCGTCGGCTGGTACGAACATCAGACGCTGCTGCAGCGAAGGTTGGTCCCCAGACCGGGGAGCGACGCGTGCCTGATCCCTCGGGGCACTGTTGGCGTTCAGCAGCGAGGTGCGCAAGCCCGCCACGAAGCGCTCGAAAGTCAGGTAGCCATTGGCGGGGGCCACCTGGCGCAAGCCCTCGAGGACGCCGCAGGGCAGCTCGCGTGCGTCTGCTCCCTGCCAGCGGGACTCGATCTCGCGCAGGTGCACGTAGCCGCGCTGCCGGTCGTCCAGGATGTCGAAGAGGGTGCGCAGGCTCTGGAGGAAAGCTCGCGGCAGCCCCTCCGTGCCGGGCGCGGGAGCGGCGTGCGGTAGGCGGCCACGCTCGGCCATCGCTGCCACGGCCATGGGCACCCAGCTTCCATCCGCGTCGGTCCCCCACAAGCCCAGAAGGCGGGCCCTGCACGGCACGCGCGCCCCGCCACAATAGCTGCTGGTTTTTGAATGGGGCTCTTCTCGCCGCCGCGTCAGCTCGCATTAATATTCACGGCGGCCATTGGTCGAAACTGGCCCATCTGCTCCGGGATTGGCTCGGAAGCCACCAGTCCAGTTTGATTTTTTCCTACGGTAGGGGCGGGCGCCGCCAGTGAGTGGGGCCCGGGAGGTGTGACCAGGCACCAGCAGAACCGGCTAGGGTTCCCACCTCTGCTCCCCACGATGCCCCTGCCTCCACGCCCACCACCCACCCCTCTGGCCTCGGTAGAGGCTTTTGTGCCCCGCCCTGCCAGCCACTTTTCTGAGGGCGGAGCGTGGCGCCCTGCACAGATCCTGTACCCAGGTAGCCTCACCCGTAAGGATGGCAAGGTCCAGCCCCTCCTCCTTCCTTTGGTTCTTTTCACTGAGAGTCCCCTGGCTCCAGGCGCCCATTGACTCTGGGGCTCCCTTCAGGAATGCCCCCAAGAGGATTATAGGCTCCAGACAGTTGGGCGCTCTCCTTCACTGAGGCCTCTGTCCCTACAACTGCCAGTTCTACCTTTGGTCCTTTGGCACCGTCTGCCTTGTCCTGCCAACTGTAGGACAAAGCCAAATTGTCTTGTGTCCCCAGATGCCCATCCGGTGACCAGCTCCCTTGGCGTTCTGGATCTGGTCCCCTACTCGGGCTTGCTTGCTTTTCTTTCTTCCTTTCTTCCTTCCTTTCTTCCTTCCTTCCTTCCTTCCTTCCTTCCTCTCCTCCTCCTCTTCCTCCTTCTCCTCCTCCTTCTTCTTCTCTCTCTCCCTCCCTCCCTCTCTCTCCTCCCTTTCTTCCTTTCCTCCTCCCTTAGGGTCCCTTACCCCCTTACCAACTCCTTTACCTGCCCTCTATCCTCCACCCGGTCACCTTCCCAAACTTCCTAATGTCACAGAAACAGAACAGTTGCCACTGAGAACAGTCCACACGTTAACTGGTGCGTCTACTTTCTAACCACACTGGGACACTCTTCAGCAATGTGGCTGAAAGCCTCCAGACAGGCCCTTCACTCGGGACCTCACTCCAGCCCCTCTGGACAGGCTTCTAATAGGTTGTGTGTCTCAGGCGTGGAAGCAGCTTCCCTGCCCAGCTCCCCTGGCCCCACATTTCCAGAGGTTACCCACTCAAAATTACTTTTCTTTGTTTGTCCTAAGACAGGGTCTTACTATGCAACCTCGGCTTGCTAATAGACCAAGCTGACCTGGAACTCAGATCTCCTGAGTGTTGGGATTAAATGTGCACACTACCACATCCATCACACTCAAAACTGTGCTTCATTCATGGTAAAGTGTTTTGGCCGAGGCCTCTGGAGCTGATCAAAGACCTTCTGGGGTTTCACATTCTCCTCCCCTCTTGCCTTGCCTAGTCCTTAGGGTGTTCAACATGTACCCTTACTTTCAGGCTCTGGGCTACATGTAGAGGAGCATCCTTTGTCATTGATTGATTACTATGAACACTTCAGATCTTTCTCAGGTACCTGCTTCCTCTGCCCAAAAAGTCGTAGATGTTTTTACCTCACATGCCTGACTGTGGTGACTGTTTCCTCATGAATTTTGATGTTTGGTAATAGGACAGAGCCACCCCTAGGCCTGGCATTGGCACTCAGTGGATAGTGGGCACACAAGAAGCTTTGTTTGGTTAGGGAATGGTGCAGCAGAACACCAAGCCAGGATGAGGCCTTGGGCATTCTCAGGACCATGCGTAGGTACCAGCGATGGAGTAGCCACCAGCATCAGGTGAAACCAGTGCTGCTCAGGAAAGCAAAACCAGCAAGGTTCAGGCCAGGGCCCCGGGGTGAGCCTGAGTCCACTAGCAGAGAAAATAAGCCTGCCCGTGTTGAGGGAGGTGGAGCTCATAAGCCCCACCCCTTCCTAGGTAGCACTAGGCAGTTAATTGTTGCTGGGGGAGGGAGGCAGGGTCCTAATTCTCAGCAGTGAAGCCACTAGTAAAATGCCTTTGATCCTACAAAGAAACTCCAACTGGTGTTTGTGCCGACAGTTCTGATTAACTGCAGCTGGTCTCTCTGTCTCTGTCTCTCTCTCTCTCACACACACACACTTTTTTTTTTTTTTTTTTT
>NW_026067969.1:466045-503838 GCF_014885135.2 Alexandromys fortis | reverse complement strand
AGACATGGAAGCATGAGGGTCCTTGTTGGGAAGAAGAAAGGATTTGGTAGGAGGAAAAGGGACTAAGATAAGATAATGGGAATATGATCAACATACATTATATATGTATGAAGCTGTGAAAGAATAAATTAATTTCAAAAAAAAAAGAAAGAAAAGAAAGGACACAAGAGCCTCTCATTGTCCAGAGCCCGGGAGAAGGTAGGTCTGTAGGTTTCCGTATGACTGACTATTAGGGAAGGATCAGGAAGAGCGTGGAATCAATGCCTAGCTCTGGGTGCAAGACGAAGGTTTCTGGCCTGAACTCTGAGGACTTCCCCCTTCCATTCCTCTCCCAGCCTGGCCTGACTCTCTTCCCGCCCTATGGTTTTCAGTTTTGCTGCCACCCAGAGAACTTCCAGAATCCAGAGCAGGCGTCCCTTTGCCAACCACGACCCGTGGAGGGAGCTGTGCAGGATACAGATGGGTGTGAGGTTGGCAAGACTCCGACGTGTCTTGGAGCAGCTTCCACTTGTGAGGAGAGAGGCCGGCTGTACTGGCCAACCCCCGCCCTCCCTCGGCTTCTCTGGTGTCCACTCAGGCCTTAGTCCTAGGCCCTTGACTAAATAAATAGGTAAATAAAACAAATAAACCAAAAAAAAAAAAAAAAACAGGAAAAGCCACCTCTCCCTGGCAGGCAATACAGAGAGTTGGGTCCAGCAGGACGTTGCCAACCTCGCAGCTTCACCAGGACTCAGTGACAGGTACCTCTGCCTGCCCAGGGAGGCATAGATAGTCTTCTGGTCTTGGAAATGCTCACAGCTGTACAAACCTGTGTTTCCAACCTCTGACCTTGATCCATGCCCACACCTTGAAGCAAAACTTAGGAGCCCGTTCCGACCTAGAGGGCTCACAGGTCACAGCTGACCTGTCTGACCAGAGGCTCAGGCCCTTCTTTCTCTGCCTCGCCCCAAAGGCAATAATGGCTGCCATGGGCTCTGGCCTGGGATGAGAAGCCTATGCTGCTCACCTGACTCCTGTCTGGCTGCTGCTCTCTCCTTCCACACATTCCCTGGAAGTCACACCACACCAGGACAGACTCTTTGCTCATTCCTCCCTTCAGCCAGCACTCCCGGAACATTTTGCTGGTGCTTGACTTGGGATCCAACACTCATTTGTTCAGTACACAGACACGTCCCTGTGTCTGCCCTTCGTGGAAGGAGATAGAAGGAAACCAACGAACGGAACAGTGTTCTGCCTCTTCCTCTGGGAGTATACTTCCCACGGAGAAGTCAGGCAGAAGAGAATGTAGGAAGAGCTGTGAAGAAGGGTGTTCAGATGGGAGAGAAGCCATTTATTACAAGGCTACGCTGTGGCTGTAGACAAGAACCCTGTCTGGTCCAAGAGAATTTGTGGCCTCCATTCTTGCTTTGTTTGTGTATACAAAAGACTACGTAAGCCGGGCGTTAGTTGTGTAATCCTTTAATCACACCACTGGGGAGGCAGAGGCAAGAGGTTCTCTGAGTTCAAGGTCAGTCTAGTTTACAAAGTGAGTTCCTGGAGAGCCAGGGCTACACAGGAAATACCCTGTCTCGGAAAGACAACACACACACACACACACACACACACCAAAGGTTTTATGAAAAAGCAAAATAAAGCAGGAAGGGGTTACAGAGCGGGTCTGGAAACCAAGTCCGTCAAGGTAGGCAGGTGAGGAGGAACAGCCTGGGTCTGGCCTCCGAGTGTCCCAGAAAGATCGCCCGCCGGAGGGGCTTCTCGGTGAAAGTTTACACGATCAAGCAGACTCCTCTTAGGCTCAGACTCTATCAGGAAAGGCTCCCAGGCCTTTCGGCTGTGGACGCGCAGAAGGATGGGTTAGGTCTGGTCAGCCCAAGAGAATACCCAGCCGGTGCAAGTCTTCTCTTTCCTCCCCTGGGCACGGATAAAATAGCTCCGCCCACATTGGAGGCGTGGTGGGAGATACTTAGGACAGAAACGCCTAGGCCTCGGGGACTAGAGGGTCTGTCCTGGACCGTGCACCTTAAGCTTGGGGGCAGGGGTAGAAGGGATCTGGGGTCTTATGCATAGCCTGGAGCGCAGTTAGACGTAGATACCAGGTCGTGGGATTCTGGTCCAGGAGCCTGGAGAGGGACGGTACTAAAAGGGATTGAAGAGGGGCGGAGCCAAAAAGGACCGAACTGAAGCCCCAACGGAGAAGAGGGCGGGGTCCGGGTGGAGGGGCTGCGCCCTGGGCCGGCCTCTCCGGGCTCTGCGCCTCCCGCCTGTGGTCTCGTGATGTTGGTCATAAGGTCTCGAGTGCCGACTGAGCCAGCAGCTGCGGTTGGAGCATGGCCTCGGAGCAGGATGTGCGTGCACAGCTGCAGCGCGCTGGCCAGGATCATCTCCTTCGCTTCTGGGCTGATTTGGCTCCGGAGTCTCGAGCGGCGCTACTGGCGGAGCTCGCCTCACTGGAACCCGATGCCCTGCGTGAGCACTGCCAGCGCGCCTCGGCTGCCTGCGCGCAAGTCCCGGGTCCTTTGCCCGACCTGGAGGCGCGCCTGCAGCCCCTGCCCCCGGAACTCGTGGGCAGCGCGATCCGCTGCGACCTAGAGACACGCCTGCGGTGGGAAGAGGAAGGTAGGCAGCGCCGTACGCGACGGGGGTTGGGCAGGCGCTGCCCATCTTGTCCTGAAGAGTTAGTGCCTACGGGGAAGGGGAGGGTGGCGGTTTAGGAAGTGCTGTGTGGAGTTTTTTTCCTTGCACGTCCTTCCTCCTGCGCTTAGTAGACCCCGAAGTCGTGCAGTAGCAAGCTCATGAGTGGCTCTCTCTAGAGAAAGAAGAGGCCTTTTCTCATGACGCGCCTCCCCTCCAGGTTTCCGACAGATTGCTCTGAACAAGGTGGCTGTCCTGCTGCTGGCCGGTGGGCAGGGCACTCGCTTGGGCGTCACCTACCCCAAGGGCATGTATCAAGTAGGGTTGCCCAGCCAGAAGACCCTGTACCAACTGCAGGCAGAGCGGATCCGCCGCGTTGAACAGTTGGCTGGCCAGCGACTGGGAACCCACTGCACCGTGCCCTGGTGTGTCCTCCCTGTCAACCTCCCAGAAAGACCACCGTTACTTAAGTGACCCAGGCCTGCCCCACACCAGTGCCTGAGACCCAATTCTAGCACAGCCCTTGAGAGCCCAGTTCCTGCCCTTACAGAGCCCCATGCAGATTTGTGAACCAGATTCCTCTGGAAGCCATTCACTGCCGGGACTTTTACAGGTACATCATGACCAGTGAGTTTACACTGGGACCCACCATCAAGTTCTTCAAGGAACATGACTTCTTCCACCTAGACCCCGCTAACGTGGTCCTGTTCGAGCAGCGTATGCTACCGGCTGTGACCTTTGAGGGCAAGGCCATACTGGAACGGAAAGACAAAGTTGCCATGGCGCCAGGTATGGCCCACACCTTGGACAGGGAAGGTTTGGACCACAGAGGGCAGCTGTGGGCCAGGAGGCCGGGCTCCCCAGTAAGATGTGCTCAGGCAGGCTGTGTGGCCCCAGCTCAGTCTGGAGTCTCATCTGTCACATGATACAGTCACAAGGCTCTTGGTGACTTCCGCTCCTGCTGCATTTACCAGACTCAGGTGATCAAGCCGGAGTCGGTGGGAAGACCCATTCCTTTCTCCCTTGCAGATGGCAACGGTGGCTTGTATAGTGCACTGGCTGACCACCAGATCCTAGAGGACATGAAGCAGCGGGGCGTGGAGTTTGTGCACGTTTATTGTGTGGACAACATCCTGGTGCGGCTGGCTGACCCAGCCTTCATAGGCTTCTGTGTGCTTCGCGGAGCGGACTGTGGCGCCAAGGTGAGTGCCAAGCTTTCGTTGTCCTTGGCGCTTGGCTCTGTCTCTTGCACAAACCCTGTCCCTCTTCTCATCCCCGTCACTCCCAGCACTCTTGAGTCCCTATACCTGGTGGCTGCAGGTGGTGGAGAAAGCATACCCCGAGGAGCCTGTGGGCGTGGTGTGCCAGGTGGATGGTGTCCCCCAGGTGGTGGAATACAGCGAGATTAGCCCTGAGACTGCTGGGCTGCGAGGGGCTGACGGGAGCTTGCTCTACAACGCAGGCAACATCTGCAACCATTTCTTCACCCGCGACTTCCTGGATATGGTCACCAGGTGTGTGGCAACAGGTGGCTGTTAGAATCTAAGAATCTAAGAGTCTCTACCTCCCACAACAGCTAGCGCTGACCTAGCCTGAGCTGGGCCCCTGTTGGGAGTGCAAAGGGGTCGGGTAACGAGAATTTCTGTCACTATCAACAAGCCAGATCCCACCTGAGTCAAGCTCTGGGCAGCCCGGATGAGACCCTTAGTCAAGGCTATCTTGACCCCCTTGCTCGTGGATGCCACCTCCGCCCTGTCCTTAGCCTTGGGCAGCATTGGCTGATGGTTCCTGGCTTCTGGCCCAGGGGATACTGGGAGAAAACCTGTGTCCTTCCCAGAGATGTAGCTAGTTCCTAGTGCCGCCTCACCGGACCGGGTACACACATGTGAAGACTGGTGTTCTGGGGTGTCCTGTCTGAACCACACCCTTTTTGCCCTCCTGCCACCAGGGAGTTTGAGCCCTTGCTGAAGCTGCATGTGGCTGTGAAGAAGGTCCCGTACGTGGATGAGGAGGGAAATCTGGTAAAGCCGCTAAGACCGAATGGGATAAAGATGGAGAAGTTTGTGTTTGATGTGTTCCAGTTTGCTAAGTTAGTGGTAGAAGTCACTTCCTTTTCTCTTCTTCCCTCTCTTTGTTCTGGCAGTGGGTTCAGAGGTCCCGTGGGACAGTAGGGGAATGGAAGCTCGGTGAGGGCAGGGCAGGGGTGGGGGAGTGAGGGACTATAGTCTGTCTCAGGGAAGTCCAGAGGGTGTTCCCCCAAGAGCAAGAGCACAGGTCTGAGAAGACCACAATCCAGACCCAAGATTGGGTTTTGGAGTTGCTAGGTGAGTCCCGGTGTTCTCTACCTCTGAGCCTGTGGCAAGTGAGAGTTGGAGGATTTGAGGCTTCTTAGGATCTCAAGATGCTTCTGTGCCTGTGGGGCCCTCCTAGACCACCATCCTCACAGGAACAGATTCCCATTTAGGGAAATCTGGCCTCCCCTTGCCTGTCCAGATCGGAACAGCTGGCTGGGATGCAGCATAATGAACCCGTCCTTCTCTCTCCCAGGAACTTCGTTGCCTTTGAAGTATCTCGAGAGGAGGAATTCTCCCCACTGAAGAACGCAGACACAGCCAGCAGGGACAACCCGTCCACCTCCAGGAGAGCCTTGTTGACTCAGCACTATCGTTGGGCTCTGCAGGCCGGAGCCCACTTCCTGGATGTGCATGGAGTCCAACTTCCTGAGCAGTCTGGGGAAGAGGCTCTGAGGTTAGCCTGGGGAGCAGCATTCTCTTCCCAGGGACCTGTTGATTCTGCCACCGTCTCGGCTGGCTTCTAAGACAGCACCACACCAAATGAGGCAGCAGTGTGACCGCCTGCTTGGTGACTCGGCCTCTTAGTCTCAAGTCAGAGAGGCAGGGTCTCGGATGTCCCCAAGTGTACTCTCCTAAGCTCTGAAGATGAGACCTAAGTCTGACCCTGAAAGAGATACAGGGAAGTCTGACCTTCAGGATGTGGGGAGGGAAAGGACCTTTCGTGTCTGTCTCCCCTGTTACTGTGCTTGGAAGTGCTGCTGGCCTGGCTGCCTGAGCTCCGTGCAGGGATCCTGTGTAGTGATTTGTGTAGCTAGGTCAGAACCTGTCACTTGGCAGATGGCATGCATGGGTTTGGGCTGTGTAGAGGGAGGAATCTGCTGTGGAGATGCGGCTAGACTAGCGTGTGACATTGATGCTGGACAGGCGCTTGCCTCTTCATGTTCCGAGGGTGCTGGGGGTCCCAGCATTCACTACAGAGACTGATGCTGACCATTGCTCTCCCCTAGCTTTCTCCCAAATGGAGACCCTCCAGCCCTCTGTGAGATTTCGCCCTTGGTGTCGTACTCTGGAGAGGTGAGTGTGCAGGCCCTGTCCAGGATTTCGTGAAGTCTGGTTTGTGTGAACCAGAAGAAGAAAATGGGAGAAGCGGGCAGTGGGAGGCAGACAGGTCACAGCCCTGCTTCAGCTGGCCGATGAATGAGGGGTCTGAGAGTCTAGAGGCCTTTGCAAGTCTAGGGAGGGGACAGGGGACAGGAAAGAATCAAGGCTGAGACCCAGACTTAGGGGAGTCTTCCTGAAGGAAGGAAACTAGCCCTCTCCTGACCCTGACAGGGTAGCACTGGAATGCTGTTTTGGGGTGGCTGGAGTGGGTATAGGCAGATGAGGCGGACCCTTAGCCGCTGAATCCTTTGTTTCTAGGGGCTGGAGAAGTACCTGCAAGGCCGAATCCTCCAGTCTCCATTTCTTCTGGATGAGGACCAGGCCAGGCTGCTGCAGCCACAGGAGTGCTAACCTGCTTGCTCCCAGTCTCTCCAGCCCTGGGGGTCCTCTAGAGTGCTGATACCACTCTGGCCCAGGCTTTCAGTAGAAATACTGGCCTGCAGGATACGGAAGGGCGCGTGCTAGTTTACATCACAAGGTTGGGACCTCTTGGGTCCCCCATGGACTGTGGTTGTCTGTGTGTGTGGTTTTTGCCTCATTGCTGGCTCTGGGGCTCAGCGGGTTGGGGACCTTGGGAAATGGGGCCTGAGGCAGGGTGTGAGGAGGTGTTATCTAAGAAGGCAACACAGGAGATGCCCAGTAACATCCGCATCCGCCCTGCCAGCACACAGGCCAGCCACATCATTAGCGAACATTCAGATATGCCTCCTGGGGGAATGGTTAAAGGAGCGCCCCCAGCAGCAGAACCAGCAGCTAGCTGAACATGTCACCCCATGTGCCACTTCTCTCCAGGTGTATGCGCTCCTGTTCATTCCTGTCCGCTTTCCCAGAGGAGGTTGCGGGCGAGTATATTTACCCTGGGGTGTGGAAGGAGTGGGTTTGGACACGGGAAAGATGGCAGGATCGGGCCCACAGCCACCACTGTTGGGAGTGACGGGTAGAAGACACACTGGGCTTTTGCTGAGCTCTGTGGTCATCTTCCTGTCCGCCTCAGAGGCAAACTGTATTTTTGTGTCCTTCCCTTACTGCTCCACAGGCCTGGAGCAGGAGACAGCCCCTGGGGAGATCAAAGTCTCAGGCTCTTCTTGAATAAACAATCAATGGGTAAATTCTTGAAGGAGTTTTTAAAAAAAGATTCAAAGAGGTCTCCATGTCCTTCACCCATTTCTCAGGTGATTGCATCTTACATGATTATAAGACAGTATCAAACTGGGGATGATAGAGTATAGTGCTTATAGAGCTTTCGTGTGGCTATGTTTAGTGTACCCCTCTGTCAATCAAGATCATTGCTCCCTCACCATAGAGCTCACCATAGTCATACCCCACCATTCCTAGTCCCAGACTGCCCTGAAAAGATTATTGACTTTTGAAGAGTGGACGTTATTTTCACAGATAGGACATTTTCGGTAACTCCCAGCTGCAGGGGTTGGTTTATCTTTTTTTTGGGGGGGGGGATCTTGTATCCCAGGCTGGCCATGAATTAGCTACAAAGCAAAGGATGACTTTGGACATCTGCCCCTGCTGACAGGACGCTTAGTTTATGGGGTGGTGGGAATGAACCCGGCGCTTCATTTGCATGGTGGGCAAGCGCTCTGTGACAGCTCCAGCCTCTGGTGCAGACAGACACAGGGATGGGTATATCCGAGGGATGGGGCTTTGGAACAGCAGGCTGCCCATGAAGCCCTCCTTGCTTCTATCTACCTCTTCACCAGGAGCTTGTAAAAACCCAAGACCTGGCACAGCCCAGAAAAGACTTGTAGTAGGCCTGGTGGCTTGCCCATATGCACTTCCCATTTTGATAAGCAAGTATTTTTTTTTTCAGGACAGTAGAAAGCATAAAGCATCCCTTGGCAGCATTGCTGGGACTGGCTGCTGGTGTGTGGGGGAAGATAACAAGGAGGGTGGTAAATGTGACCTCAAGAAGGAAAGGAGACCTGAGACCAGGAACATTTTCAAATTCAGAGAAACCACAGGCCAGGCAGGCTTGCCATGTGGGGAGCTCTTCAGGCACCCAGAAACACACAGCCAGAGTCCACATGGTAAATGTGTAGCTGGAACCTGGGTGTGGTGGCACACGCCTTTAGTCCCAGTACTAGGGAGGCCGAGGCAGGCAGATCTCTTGAGTTTGAAGGTAACCTGGTCTACATAGCAAGTTCCAGGCCAGCCAGAACTACATAGTGAGTCCCCGTCTCAGAAACAAACCTAGAGCAAACATGAGACAGGGAGCCCCAGGTTTGAGCATTTACTTGGAACCATGTGTGCAGGAAACATAAGTAGCTTGCCCTACAGCATAGCTTTCACGACCATGGGCTGAATAAAACTTCCCTGTTCTATCCTTTATCCATAGGGGTAGCAGGGAGGGCCCGGCAGTGCCCTTAGGTGCACAGGACTCTGGTCTAGCCCTAGTCATGAGAAAGCAGGCTGGGCCTGTTCTGGGTTCTCCTGCATAGAAGACAGCGGTCTTCATACTGAGCCTTACATGGGTTTCCTCCTTCTTATACAGTAGAAGTCTATTGTATCTCCAGCTCTAGTACCCACCAAACCTATCACACGTCAGGAAACCAGCCCGGAAAATCATCAGTGCTAAGAACCAACCTCGCTTCCATCCAGCCTTCTGTGGCCTGGTTTCTGCATCTGTTCCCTGCTTTTGCTTTCAGCCCTGAACCTTTCAGTCTTTAACCTTTCTTAGTGTTTCTGTGACCCTCACTGTGTGGTACGAAGTATGTGATCTCTGAGAGCTGCTGCTGTTAGTAACCGAGACTGGAGTGGACTAAAGGAACCCATGCTTGCCAGTGGTCACGAGCACCAAGCAAAATCCCGAGTGCCCAGTGAAATCAAGATAGCTTGTGAATTATCCAAGACATAACATGCTTGTCTCTGTCACTGGCTTAGCCTATGCTTGATCGCTGCTGTGGTCAGCAGGATTCCATTCTTCCTGGGTGGTGATGGCGCACACCTTTAATCACAGCCCTGGGATCTCTGTGAGTTTGAGGCCAGCCTGGTCTGCAGAGCGAGTTCCAGGACAGGCTCCAACACTATACAGAGAAACCCTGTCTTCAAAAACAAACAAAAAAGGATTCTGTTCATTAGAAAAGGAATCTAGTAAGCCAGGTCTGATGGTGCATTCTTTTAATCCCAGCATACACATTTTTTTAATATTTATTATGTATACAATGTTCTGTGTGTATGCCTGCAGGCCAGAAGAGGGCACCAGATCTCATTATAGATGGTTGTGAGCCACCATGTGGTTGCTGGGAATTGAACTCAGGACCTCTGGAAGAACAGTCAGTGTCTTTAACCGCTGAGCCATCTCTCAAGGTCCAAAGGCTAGAGAGTCAGGAAGGTGCACAGCATACGCCATGAGAGGTCTCAACTCATGAGGAATTGGTTATCATAGGTTCTACCTAGCAGGGTGGTGGTGGTGCATGCCATTAATCGCATCCCTGAGGGAGGCAGAGACAGGTGAATCTCTGGGTCTGAAGTCAGCCTGGCATACAGAGCAAGTTCCAGGGCAGCCAGGGCTACCCAGAAAAGCCCTGTCTTGAAACAACAAACACACATAAAACCTAAGCATCACGAGAGGAGTGAACTTCTGATAACACATCCATCATCGCTCAGGTCTCAGGCAGACTATAGAATTACGCTGTGTTAACAAATGTTCGCATTATTTATTCTGGAGGTTTAGGCAGGCAGAGCTCTATGAGTTTGAGGCTTGCCAAGGCACACAGTGAGACCCTGTCTGAAAAATCAATAAACAGTATTTGTCAAGTTCGGTGGTGCTCACTTTGAACCCCAGCACTAGGGAGGCAGAGCCAGGCAGATCTCCGTAAATTCAAGATGAGCCAGAGCTACCCAGTGAGACCCTGTCTGAACAGTTCACCTGGAGTCTAAGCATGAAAGTCTATGAACTCATGGGGGACAGTTTCCTTCAGACAACTATAGGCGGGGAAGCAGTATCATTTTTAAGACTTTACAAGGCCATTAGAATGATCTAGTGATAAATGCAGCGTCTTCCAGATGAGTAAAACAAGTGATGACCTATTAGTCATATATATCAAAAAATCATGATAAATTACAATAAGAAAAACAGGAGCAGAGAAGAAACCACAGAACTCAGAGGCAGGGGTGGATGATTAGGAAGGACAGGGCGCACTGCCACTTATAGACCTTTGAGAGCCATGTGGTCACCAGATGGCCTGTAACAGCCACATCTATGGCGGTAGTGACACCTGTCCACATAAGCAGTGCAGAAGCTGGTGGTGCTATTTGGAAACATGACAGTGCAGGCCAAACATCAGAGGAGCAGGATGAGAACAAGCAGAACCGTTAGGAGAACTCATCCACACCTTCAGGAAGTCCTTTACCCACCAGTGAACGCACAGACAGGACGGGAAATCTAGGCAAGCTGCATGCATGCTTATAACCCCAGCACCTGGAAGAGGCAGAGAGACCATGATTCTGAAGACAGCCTGAGCTACTAGAAAGCCCTGTCTGTCTGTCCATCTGACCATTCTTTTCTTCCTTCCTTTCTTTCTTCCTTCCTTCCTTCCTTCCTTCCTTCCTTCCTTCCTTCCTTCCTTCCTTTCTTTTCTCCCTCCGTCCCTCCCTCCCTTCCTTCCTTCCTGGTTTTTCGAGAAAGGATTCCTTGTGTAGACCAGGCTGTCCTGAAACCCACACTCTGTACACCAGGCTAGCCACTTCCACCTGCCTCTGCCTTCTAAGTGCTGGGATTAAAGGTGTGCCCCACCACTGCCCTGTCTTAAAAAACAAAATTTCACAGTGCTGCAGACTTATGGTATTTGATGATCATGAAGCAAGGGGGGGCACACAAGTCAGAGTCTAGAAAACTGATTTTTCATGTGAACCCAATCAATATAGATTTTAAAAATATATTTATTTGCCTGGTGGTGGTCATGGCGCACGCCTTTAATCCCAGCACTTGAGAGGATGAGGCAGGCGGATCTCAGTGAGTTTGAGGCCAGGCTGGTCTGCAAAGCGAGTTCCAGGACAGCCAGGACTATTACACTATTGTTGTTTGAGACAAGGTCTGTCTATGTAGCCCTGGCTGGCCTGGAACTCACTTTGTAGACCAGCCTGGCCTCAAACTCACTGAGATCTGCCAGCCCCTGTCTCCTGCGTAGTGGGATTAAAGGCATGCGCCACCATACCTGGCTCCTTACATTTACTTGAGAAATTCCTTTGATCAATTTACTTTTTATTTTTTAAACATTTTATTCTTTTTTTAAAGGTTTATTTATTTATTATGTATACAGTGTTCTGCCTCCATGTACACCTGCACTCCAGAGGAGGGTGCCAGATCTCGATACAGATGGTTGTGAGCCACCATGTGGTTGCTGGGAATTGAACTCAGGACCTCTGGAAGAACAGGCAGTGCTCTTAACCTCTGAGCCATCTCTCTAGTCCTGCTTTTTATTTTTTATTTCCCTTTTCTTTCTTTTTTTTAAATATTTATTTATTTATTATTTATACAGCTAGCCAGAAGAGGGCACAAGACCTCATTACAGATGGTTGTGGGCCACCATGTGGTTGCTGGGAATTGAACTCAGGACCTTTGGAAGAGCAGGCAATGCTCTTAACCACTGAGCCATCCCTCCAGCCCTCCCTTTTCTTTTTAAAATTTTTAAATTCATTTTTACATATCAACCACAGTCCCCCCCCATCAACTTCTCAACCACAGTTCCTCCCTCCCTCTCCTCCCCTCCCCTCCCATTCACTCCTCAGAGAGGTTTGTCAGGCTTTGTTGACCCCTTTGACCAATCTATGAGGCATCAAAAGACATGGAGCTTCTGCCTGGCAAGAGACCCTATCACGACCGTGTGATGCCTCAGCTCCCTTGGATGAAGTTGGGGTCCAAGAAATGAAGGAACTCAAATGGTCAGATGCTTGTTACCATGAAAGGATCCCTACAAGGCAGTGAGTGAGACCAGGGCCACACAGGGAGCCTCATGAAAGACAGAGACACGATGGAGGGAGAGTCGCCAGAACATACCCGTGCCAAAGTGAGGTCTGTGCGGTGATAGCACTTGCTTTACAGGTGGACCAGCTTGCTCTATATAGAAAGACCTAATATAAATAAATAAGTAAATAAAGGGCTGGGTATGGTGGTACATCTAATCCCAGCTCTCAGGAGGCAGAGGCAGGTGATCAGATCTCTGGGAGTTTAAGACCAACTTGGTCTATAGAGTGAGTTCCAGGACAAGCTCCAAAGCTACACAGAAAAACCCTGTTTTGAAAAACAAAACAAAAACTAAATGATTATAATTAAATTGGGACTGGAGAGATGGCTCAGTGGTTAAGAGCACTGCTGCTCTTCCAGGGGACCTGGGTTCAAATCCCAGCACTGCGTGTGGCTAACAACCATCTGTAACCAGTTCCAAGGGTATTAAGCACCCAATTCTGGGCTCCACAAACTGCACACAGATGGTGCACTGACAAACATGCAGGCAAAACACCCGTATACATAATAATAAAATCTCAAACATTTTAAAACTTAAAAGTCTCTAGGTAGATGTGCATGAAGTATGAAGGTAGAGGGGAAATGGCCAACTCAAAATTAAGGACACTGATAACTATATACATCTCTCCACGCAGAATGGTGGTGGGGGGAGCAGTTAAGAACACTGAGCGCTCTTCCAGAGGACCAGCTTCAATTCCCAGCACCCACATGGGACAGCTCATAACTGTATGTAACTCCTGTTCCACCCCTACACTGACATTTGCCAATGTATATAAAATAATTTTTTTAAAGATTTATTTATTATGTATACAACACTCTGCCTCAATGTATGCCCGCACACCAGAGGAGGGCGCCAGATGTCAGTACAGATGGTTGTGAGCCACCATGTGGTTGCTGGGAATTGAACTCAGGACCTCTGGAAGAGCAGGCAGTGCTCTTAACCTCTGAGCCATCTCTCCAGCCCATAAAATAAAATTTTAAAAATTAAAAAAAAAACTCTAAACGGAAGAAAATAGGGGTCGGCGAGTTGGCTCAGTGGTTAGAAGCACCTGCTGCTCTTGCAGGGGACACTGGTCTGATTCCCAGTACCCACAGCGTGTTTGATAACCATCTGTGACTCTAGTTCCAGAGATCTCAATACCTCTTCTGGACTCCAAGAAAATCAAGCATGCATGTGATACACACACACATGCAGGCAAAACACATACAATAAAATGAATATATCTAATTTTTAAAATTAAAAAAGGGAGATAACTTGTGAAAAATTCCCAGGATGCCAATTCATAAATAAAAAGAAAGAGAGGTAGCACTCAGGAGGCAGAAGCAGACGAATCTCTGAGTTCGAGGCCAGTCTGGTCTAGAGAGTGAGTTCCAGGACAGCCAGGGCCACACAGAGAAACCTGCCTCCAAAAACCAAGAATAAAAAAGGAAGAGAGAAATGCACAGTAAAGAAATAGCCATGTGTTCCGCCACAGAAGATGCTGTCTCTGTATTCAAAGGGCATATGGGAGTGGGCTGTATAAACTGAGGGCAGGCAGGAATCAGGAAGTGACATGGCATGAAATCCTGCAGGTATGGGCAATGCCCCACCGACACCCCCAGAAATCCATAACAACGAAGGTAGGTGTCTGCACAGGATGGGGCTTCCTGATCTGTGCCCTGCATTCCACAGCTCTGGGCTGCATGTCCCACCGGACCGTGCCCAAGCTGGCTGGACATGTTCCACTCCCAGCTGAGCCAATCCAAGCTCCAACTCCTGTGGATCTCTCCCCTCTTCCAGACCTGGGACTGGGTTTCCGAGAGAAAACTGGTTCTTTCTTTTTTTCCCTGTACCCTCCCTGCCACCAGGTGGAGGGCAGCTTCCAAGAGAAGCCCTGTCCCTCCGTCTCCCCGACTCTGTCTGGGCATGGGCACAGTGCCAACTGTCAGGAGAACAGTGAGGCCACACACTCGAAGCTCAGAGATCCTTGATGCCACTTAGATAAGCCTCTCTCAGAGACACTGTTGCCTCCGCAATTCCCAACACCCCTACCTTCCTGAGGCCACTCTCCTAGGGCAGAAAGAACTATCCCAATTTCCCTGGCCCTGGGATTACGGGCGTGTCAGTGAAGCAAGGGTGCTGACCAGTACTGAGGGCTGGGGGCGGGGTGACCATTCCGACTGAGTCCATGTTGGTGAAGTCCCAGCTCAGCTCTCTGTGCCTAGCACACAGATGTGCTGAGGTGCCGAATGAGGACGTAGCTCCAGCCGCCAGTGGAAGATATGGGGCCGGCAACCCCTGGGGACTTCGACACCCTGCAGTATCCCAGTGTGGGAGGATCCTCCATCACTCTGTGGTATTCAGCAACTGGACACTTAGGGAGACCACACAGTCCGGACACGCCCTAGACCTCTTGTCCGCTTCCTGGGTCTCCACAGTGGTCATCTCCGTGAGAACACAATAGGAGCCCAGGGAACCCTTAATATTACATCATACAACCCAGAGGGCAATGCATGAGCGAAGAGTAGAAGTGATCCTCCGACTACCTACGAACGGACGGTTCTGCGAAGTGGTCACGTGATGTTGCCCGACCGGCCACGTCTGTCATGTGACCTGCGTCACATGACTGCCGGCACCCGTCTCAGAATCAGGCATGAGCTTCCAGCCTTGTGTCTCTGTGAACCATGGGGTCCTTTCCTGGGTCCTGGTCCTGCTGCTGGCACTGGGGCTGCGCAACCTCCAAGTCAGAGGTGAGTGTTACTGGCCGCCCACCCTCCTCACCCTCCTGGGTCCCTGATGATCCCTGCCAGTTCCTGAGCCTCTGCACCCGCCCTCAGCTGACGGAGTTCTAGACCCCGACTTTAAGGAGAACTATTTTGAGCAATACATGGATCATTTCAACTTTGAGAGTTTCGGCAACAAAACCTTTGGACAGCGGTTCCTGATGTCAGGTTAGTGTTGTCCTCACGGCAAGTCTTCTGCTGGCTTGTCTCTGCTCTCACGGAAACTCACTTCCCACAGATAAGTTCTGGAAGTCGGGCGAGGGGCCCATTTTCTTCTACACCGGGAATGAAGGGGACATCTGGACCTTCGCTAACAACTCTGGTTTCATGGTGGAACTGGCGGCACAGCAGGGGGCCCTGCTTGTCTTCGCTGAGCACGTGGGTATCTGGAAGTTTCCCGGCAGTCCCTGGGCTGAAGGAGGTGGGGGAGTGCAGAGGCAGCGGTTAGCCATCCTTAGCCATCCCTTCCTGCTTCCCGCAGCGGTACTACGGGAAATCGCTTCCATTCGGTGTGCACTCCACACAGCGTGGATATATGCAGCTGCTGACCGTGGAGCAGGCACTGGCTGACTTTGCTGTGCTGCTCCAGGCCCTGCGGCAAGATCTTGGGGTCCCGGATGCTCCTGTCGTAGCCTTCGGAGGGAGGTGGGTCCTTGATTTACCTTCAGGACACACAATTCTGACCCACAGCCAAGCTGAAGGAACCCTACTCCTACCCTTCCCTGATGCCCACGTTGTACCTGGCAACACCCTATATAAGACGGGCCAAACATGTCTCATGCTCTCCACTCCTCTGCCCAGCCCGTGTCCTCAGTCCTTAACTTCTCACGTGGCAGGACTGGGTCTAGTTTTACCTCCTCCTCAACTGGACCTCAGAGACTATGTTGTCCACACTAATGGGACAATCCCCATTCTCCAGTAAAGGTTATATCTGTATTGGCCCTGGGGTCAGAATGGGTAGGCCTAAAAGGTTCAAATCCTTCCACACTGTGCAGAATTCTGAGCAGGGAAAGACCAAGGGGAGGAGAAAAGGTCCAGCCCAGGAACCTCAGCCTGGAGGATGGGGTGAGGCTGCTGGCTTGGGCACGCAGGCACTTTCCAAGACATAATCCTGTGCTCTGTCCTCAGTTATGGGGGGATGCTGAGCGCCTACATGAGGATGAAGTATCCCCATCTGGTGGTGGGGGCACTGGCAGCCAGTGCTCCTGTGGTAGCTGTTGCAGGCCTTGGTGACTCCTACCAATTCTTCCAAGACGTCACAGCGGTGAGTGAGGGTTCCTGGGTACCTCAGGCTAGTGCAGGTATGGCTGCAGCAGTAGCAACCATGGTCTTGTCTCCAGGACTTCTATGACCAGAGTCCCAAGTGCGCCCAGGCTGTGCGGGATGCCTTCCAGCAGATCAAGGACTTGTTCCTCCAGGGAGGTGAGGAGGTCCTTCTCTGCCTGCTGCCCGCTTTGAGTACTCATTCTTGTCTTTCACATTTGCCAGCAGTTTCCTCAGCCTCCTCTCCTGGCCTCTCTCTTCCCAGCTTATGACACCATCAGGCAGAATTTTGGTACCTGCCAATTGCTTTCCAGCCCGAAGGACCTGACCCAGCTCTTTGGGTTTGCTCGGAATGCATTTACCATGCTCGCCATGATGGACTACCCATACCCTACTGACTTCCTTGGAAATCTTCCTGCCAATCCTGTCAAGGTGAGGTGGCTCTCCCTAGGTGCAGGTCCCAGTGCTGGCCTGGCCCAAGAGTCTTGTAGCACCTGCTTTGGCACCATCAGATACTAGTCTGTCGTAGCCATGTAGGCTAGCAGCCCTGACCCACATTCTGGGACCAGGGAAGGTCAAGCTGGGCAAGGGGCCTCTGCTGAGATATTCTGCTGCCCTTCTCCTCTAGGTGGGCTGTGAACGGCTGCTGAAAGAGAACCAGAGGATCATGGGCCTACGAGCACTGACAGGTTGGTCTACTCCTTGGCCTTCATGGGCCAAGGTAGAGAGACCCTAACAGCAAGAGCTGAGTAGGAAAAGCCCCAGAGCCCTGACCTGGGGCTTGGTCTGGTAGGCGGAGATGTAGAAGGGGACTGGGTTCAGCTTTTGAAAGGACATTGTATTTGTAGCTGGGCAGAGGCTCAAGTGGGTAGCATGACTTCCTCTCAGAGGAGCACACTCCAGTTGCCTGAGACTTTTGCAATCCCCAGTCACAAAGCCTGCGTGCCTGTCCTGCCCTGCTGTGGGTCAGGGTGCTGGGAGTGAGGCAGGTATCTATCAGCCGTTCAAGAGGCTGCTGGCACACGCTCCACGGACCTCAGTGCTTCCTGCCGAGGCACACCTACCTTCGCCTTCCTTCCAAGGTGGGTGGGAAGCGGCCTGAGCATGTAGTGTCCGGCTGTGGGTCCCAGCTTTCCTCCTATCCAGGGCTGGTCTACAACTCCTCTGGAACGGAGCCCTGTTTTGACATCTACCAGCTCTATCAGAGATGTGCTGACCCCACTGGCTGTGGCACTGGCCCTGATGCCAAGGCCTGGGACTACCAGGTTTGTGGACACAGGGGAGCTAAACTGCCAAGTGTAGGGGTGGGGATGGGTGGCTTACCTGCTTTATTTCACTGTGGGCTACCCGCAGGCCTGTACGGAGATCAATCTGACCTTTGACAGCAACAACATGACAGACATGTTCCCCGACATCCCGTTCTCTGAGGAACTCCGCCAGCAATACTGCCTGCACACATGGGGCGTGTGGCCTCGGCGGGACTGGCTGCGAACCAGCTTCTGGGGTGGCGGTAAAGGACTGGGGATTGGGAGCCAGGAAGGGTCCTACCCTCTGTCCTGAGCTGGTTCTGCACCCCCAGATGCAGCTCACAGCTTTAAAGGCCATACTGGATGCCCTGCCACCACTTACTGTGTTACTTTCAGACCTTAAAGCTGCCAGCAACATCATCTTCTCCAACGGTGACTTAGACCCCTGGGCAGGGGGCGGGGTAAGTCCCAACCTGGCAGCAGATGGCCCCATATAGGTACTCTTGGCAACGCTTGGCTGTGTCTGCTGCTGTTCCCACTTTGCCAGACTCCTCAAAGAACCTCTGCCGTTCTAGATTCTCGCTCAGGCTCACTGGGCCACTGCTGCTCTTCTCTCTCTCGAGGGATTCTTTCCCACATCACTAACGCAGCCTAACATCTGGTCCATCAGGTTCCACCGTTCTTTTCCAATGGCACCATCTGAGGCTGCACAGTGAACTCACTATTGCTTTAGCTGCATCCCCCAGACAGTGCCAGGGTGGGAGAGGGACTGCCTACCTGCGGCTCTAAAGCACAGGTCACACATCTCAGATTCCTCCAACAGATTCCCAGCAACCTGAGCACGTCGGTCATTGCCGTCACCATCCAGGGGGGAGCACACCACCTAGACCTCAGGTCAGTGCAGCACAGCCCACCCGCTTCCCTCCTTGATGACTCTGGGCCAGTGGTGGGATGTGGGCTGGATAGGCATGAAGCTCACTCACCTTGTATGCTTGCCACCTGAGTGCCCCCCCCCCGGTCTGTCTTCTTAGAGCATCTAACCCAAAAGACCCTCCATCTGTCGTGGAGGTGCGTAAACTGGAAGCCACCCTCATCCGTGAGTGGGTAGAGGCAGCCAGACTAAAGTGACCGGCAATGCCCTGGTGGCCTGGGCCTGAGAAGCAGCATTCTTCCAGCTAAGGCACAGCAGGACCCAGAGATCTCTTATTTTATGTGAGCAATTGTGACATGACAGCTTGCCTTACATCTGAAGGACCGTCCACAGCGGCCTGCCTACCGTGAACTTCAAGCAAGAGGTACCAAAGCTGGTGGTGGACGGAAGGAACCGAATAAACTTATGGTTGTTGGTTAGATGTTTCCTTGTCTGGCAGGGTCCAGGTGTGGAGGGACGGGGCCCTTGGGATATGCTCTAGACAAAACAGCACAAAGCACACTGCACACAGCCTGCAGAGACCAGTTAGACATTTAATTAATCACAGACTCCAGCTCTCAGGCTTCGTGCTTCAGGGTGAGAGGGAGGGAATCTGCCTTCCCCCCGCCAGCCTCCCTTCCCATGACTGTTCCCATGTCATCTGCTTCAACGTGGCCATCAGTTCGCAGCTTTGTAGACATCTTCAACTTGGTTATTCTGACTCATGGCAACTCTTCAGAGGGCCACAGGGACAGTTGCTGTCCCTTGGTAGTGACCACACCCTCCAAAATACATCTGGGAGATCATGCCAGAGATGGAAAATACATACGGCTGCCCATTCACAAGTCTATGGGGCTCCTGGTCCAGAGGACAACACAGGGAAAGGCCAACATCAACAGGAAGGGATACAGCCCGAAGTGGGGGGCAGCCTCTACACACACGAGTGAGTCCTAAGGATATGTCACCAGGCAGGTCCTTCTTTGTAGACACCTTTGGGATTAGAGCTGGTTTGGGGTACAAGTGATTGACAGGAAGTCCCTAGGGCAACTACTGTGCCTCAGAGGCACAAGGTGGCTGCCACTGAGATGCTCTGAGCTGCAGATGGGGAGAAGGTCAAACCTCCAGATCTTGGGATGCACAGGGAACACAGGCCCAGAGCCTTGAGGTGCCTTAGATTCTGTACAGTTTACCCTACACTGCTGTGTGGAATTACCCTGGTGTTGGATGGGGAACTACCAGCCAAGGCCCAGGGACAGACCACTAACAACAGATCAAAGATAGGGCCTACCTTACCCTCATGTCCATAGGCTCCCACACCAAGGCACAAACATCTGAGAAAGAGAAAGGTACACGCTTCTGCTGGTGTGCCTCCTCCACAATGTACTCCGACCAGCCAGCTGGTGGTCTTCAGACCATTCTGAGAGCACAAACCAAGCATTCTGGCCTATTTACAGAATGCCCCCCAAGTCTGCTCTCCACACTCTTCTGACCTGAAGTGAACAGCAGCTCTAACTCTGGGGGCAGTTACTGCAGTGTTACCCAGAGAACCTGCTGTCCCTTACAGCCAGTCCAGACTTTGCAGTCCACAGATACCACTCCCTCCCCAACACAGGACCATTACAGTGGGACCAAGTCCACGTTCATCTCAGCTGAGAAATCACATTACACCAGGGTATCCTGGAAATAAGACAATTTGCTGTTCTAACCCCTGCCATCCCAGTAGGGTAGCCAGGAGGATCCCTGAGTCCAACCCGTAAACACTAGAGCCACAAGGCCCCTTGAGGTCACAAGGCCCACCAGACCTGTGGGTCAGGACTTGCACAGGCCGTCAGGCCAAGCCTGGCACCTCACTGACTTGGGCTATCACTCTGAACTCAACACAGGCACTGGGGTCCTGAGTGGTCCCAGGAGGTAGTCTTGGGACTACCATGGGGCTGCTTGCAGCCAGCCACTAGGGTCATTTGGGGACAAGAACCAGGAGTCATGACATGAGTTTTCAAGGAACTCAAAGGCTTCTGGTAGACTAGTTAGCCTACATCCCAGAATCCCATACCTGCTAATTTGACTCTCGTTCCCCCCAATATCTTCATGAAAAGCTGAGACAGGAGGGGCCTAGAACTGGGCAGGAACATCACATTTGATGGCTGCCCAAAACTACACGGGCCCTGTGAAGGTCACAGACCCGCTAGGCCCACCTCGGTCTGCCATTGGTCACCAGCCCAGGTGCTATCCTGCTAGGCAGGAGCCCAGATGGGTAGAGGATGGGCTTCTGTGTTGAACACACAGGTGTCCAGGCTGAGCAGCTCCATGTCATCAGAAAACAGCAGGTAGAGGTACTTCAGCGTTTCTCCCAAAAAGAAGCTCTCCATCTTGTCCCTGGGATCAGGCTTCTGGGAATTCTGGACGTTGTTGATGGAAGAATAGCCACCTGAGGGGACCTGCATCAGAGCCAAAGCCACGATGACACACGTTGAGCACAGCTTGGGCCCAATATGAAGCAGTCAAGCTTTAGAAGAACCACTAGCAAGAGGGGTCACCCAGGCTACTTGCTCAACCCCAGCATCTGTGACCCCAGGGTAGACTCAGGGCTAGTGGCCACCTAAGTAATGGCCACAAGGACCTTGTAAAATGTCTACAACCTGAGTGACCAGAAACTGCCTCCAGAAGGGTATGGTCACAGGACACGGCCAGCACCTAGCTTGTTCTACATAACCTAGGGCAGGCACAGGCAAAAAGATGAAGTTGTTGAGGTTTGGGGCCAAGAGCTGGGTATCACAGCTAGACCATGTCTAGTCCCACCACCTTTCCTAACCCTTCCCAATGAGAGGGCAAGGTGAACCGTGAACTCCAGGTGGGGACGGTGGGGTGAGGGCAGTACTCTGGGTCACTGAGCAATATTTCACAAACCATGGGCACCATAGGGCAAGAGAAAGAAACCCTTCTCAGAAAAGCTTGGGTTCTGAGAGTGAGCCCAGAGACACTGGACATCTGTAAGCCTTGAGACAACAGGGCCCCAATGCCACTCAGTTCAGCAAGATGACTACCCTATCAAGGGCGCACACTACTAGGGGACAGCCAACTAAAGGCCCCAGGAAGCTGGCTCCTCCCAACCTGTGCCCCATCAGTCTCCAGTGTGGGTCCTGCCAGAGCCTTGCTGGAACCTAGCTGTGTCTGTCACCAGTCAAGACCACAAAGAGAGAGGTGCCCAACAGCTCACCCGTGTGTACTTATTGAAGCTCTGCAGGATTTCCCAGCCCCAGTCCTGGTACTTGCGGTCCCTTGTGACACGGTACAGATAGAACAGGCTTTCCACGGTCTCCGGCCGCAGCAGGTTGTGCCTGTCAGCTGGCTAGGAGTAGAGCAAGAGGCTCATGGAGTGTCCAGCCCTGCTGGCACCACCCTGCCCAAATGCAGCCCACACCAGGCTCACCTTGACTTCCACATCCTTATGATCTGCCCGAGGGTACATGTTGAAATGTGCAATCTCAGGGCTCAGACCTGTCTCCATCTGTCGGTTCATCTGGTAGCAGGTCTCCATGAGTGACTGAGCCAGATTCATGTGGTCAGCCGGCAGGCCATGATGGACGCCCAAAGCCAGTGTCCCTGGCAGGAAGCACACCAAGTGGTCCTGGAAGCAGAGTGTCACATCTAGACCTGGTTCCACACTGCTTGGCCGCCACCAAGTACACTCAGCCTGATCCAGGGGCAGTGAGGCTGAGCAGTACTTGTCACATGCAGACTCAAGTCCAGGCCAAGTATTTGTGCCAGAGAATCCAGGGGGAAACTCCAGTGCAGGCTCCTGCAGGGGGCCATACTGACTCAGGCCCTCTGGACCCCTTCATCCTACCCACAAATACCTTCAGAGACCTGCTGCACTTCCGGAACCATAAGGAAGGCAGCTGGCCCTGGGAGAGCCTGTGCCTGCTACCACAGGGTATGTGGAGGCTCTGCTTGATGCTATCACATGAATAGGTCAAGCCAGGCAGCAAAGGTCAACCTGTGGCCATGACACATAGCTGCTGATAGCTGATGACCAGATTTCCTTATTACTTCTAACAAAAAAACAAAACAAAACAAAAAACCTAAGGCCTTGGAAGCCACAAAGAAAGTAGTAGCTTCCTAAAGGCTCTGCCAGTCCACACAACTTACCATCTTAGCACTGAAGCGGCCATGGGCAAGTTCTCCCACGAAGGTGAGCATTCCGGGCTGAGAATGCCGTAGCAGGTGTGTCTTTATCCCCTCGATGGCCTTAACATAGTCTTCCAGCAACCTGTGAATATCACAAGTCAGGATACTCGGGGCATGGCCATGTACCATGTGTCCTTAGAGCTACAGGACCAGGAGCTTTGCTCAGTTTGACCCATACATGACCGCGAGACCTGCCCCTCCCTGGGGAGCAGACATTGCACACACGGCCCAAGTCAAAGCTCAGGCCCTTGAGCACCTGCCATGTAGGCACTGATGCTTGCTGAATGGTTCATCCCATTTGGGAAGTAAGTTCACGTAGGGAAGCCAAACCACCCGCACCACTGCTGGCTCCTAGCAATGGACGGGGACAGAAGCTCGGGGCCCTGCATCAAGGCAGTGGGTCAGGCCTCACTGTGTCTCCTTCTTGCCACCCTGGATCCACTGCTTCAGCAGGTACTCATAGTAGCTGTCAGCCCTGGCACCCAAGGTGAACACTCCTGGGTGGGTGAAGAGGCCACTGTTCGTGTTGATGAACATGGGTACCAGCCCGTCCTTCTTCCCAGACAGGGAGTGGATGTGCACTGTCACTTTCTCCACGGCCTCCTGTGGCAGACAAGGGGAGAGTGGGCTTACACCAGTCAATTCTTCCCAAACTTCAGGAAATGGAAGGGGGCACTTCCTGTCCCGTCCCATGAAGCCAGGAATATCCTAACACCACATGAAAGCACCAGCAGGAAGAAAACTAAAACCATATTCTTAACCTCTGAGCCATCTCTCCAGCCCCCTAAACCCAAATTCTTTACCAACATGGAAGCAGAGCTCCTCCACAACTGCTAACAAGGCAGTTTAGAAGCACATTAACCCGGCATGCCTCCTGGCTCAAGAGGTAAGGATGGTTTCAGTGCATGAGAATCATTTAAATGTCACAAAAACCAACAGGATAGCCGGGCAGTGGTGGCGCACGCCTTTAATCCCAGCACTTGGGAGGCAGAGGCAGGCGGATCTCTGTGAGTTCGAGGCCAGCCTGGACTACAAGAGCTAGTTCCAGGACAGGAACCAAAAGCTACAGAGAAACCCTGTCTCAAAAATCCAAAAAAAAAAAAAAAAAAGAAAAAAAAGAAAAACCAACAGGATGATCTCAATTCATTAAACAGTATCAGAACAACCAATGCACGACTGAGATCTTACCTCAAACATACATACAAATGACAAACAAAAACCCCAAACTATTAGAAGAAAATCAATTCTTTCTTTTCCTGATAAAAATATTCAACAGCCAGGCAGTGGTGGCTCACGCCTCTACTCCCAGCACTTGGGAGGTAGAGACAGATGGATCTCTGTGAGTTCAAGGCCAGTCTGGTCTACCAAGTGAGTTCCAGGGAAAGACAGGAACCCCAACAATTGCAGCAACACAGCAGAAGCTAAATGGAAAAAGCCACCAGGAGATGGCAGAGTATGGATTCTCAACACATCAGTCCCTTGCACATACCCCTTCATAGAGACAGACAGCAGACTGGAGCTGTCAGGGGCTGGGAATGGAAACACAGAGTCTTTGATTGGCACAAGTTTCCATTCCACAAGATGAGGAGGCTATTAATAGCTGCTTTTATGTAACAGACATATTGAGAACCAACGAGAATCAATCAGATGGCCCAGCAGGTAAAGCCACTTGCCATGCAATGTGGACCTGAGCTTGATCCTTGGAACCCTGGAACCCACGTATATAAAGTTAGAAAGACAGAGACAGTAGCTGTCCTCTGACCTCTACACATGCACCATAGTAAGTACTCACATACATACAAATAATAATAAAAAAACAATGGCCAGGTGGTGGTGCACCCCTTTAATTCCAGCATTTGGGAGACAGAGGCAGATGGATCACTGTGAATTTGAGGACAGCCTGGTCTGAGCGAGTTCCAGGACAGCCAGGACTGTTACACAGAGAAACTCTGGGAGAAAAAGGAAAATGAAATTCACACACACAACAATTACACTTGTGAGAAGCACTCCTATCCAGGGATATGTCTACCTAGAACCTGCCCATCCTGTCTGAAATTGTTTTGTTTTGTTTTTGTCCCTTACATTTTATTTTTATTTTGTGCCACTTGCAAGCCTGGGACACACAGAGGCCAAAAGTGGGTGTCAGATCCCTGGAACTGGAGTTACAGAGAAAAGAGCTGGATGTGGTGACTCACATCTTTAAACCCAGTACTCTGGAGGCAGACACAGTTGGACTCTATGAGTTCCAGACTAGCTTGGTTTTTTGTTGTTCTTTTCTCCCCCCAAGATAGGGTTTCACCGCAGTTTTAGAGCCTGTCCTGGAACTAGCTCTTGTAGACCAGGCTGGCCTTGAATTCACAAAGATGCTGGGATTAAAGGCCTGCACCACCACAGCCCAGCCTAGCTTGGTTTATATACTGAGTTTTAAGCAATCCAGAATGATACAGAGAAACTATACTCAAATCAAACAAACAAATAACAAGAAAGGTACAAAACAGAGGGCTGTGAGTCATCACGTGGTTTCTAGGTATTGAACCTGGGACCTCAGCAAGAGCAGAAGTGCTCTTAACTACAGAGCCATCTCTCTAGCCCCTACCTGGAATTTCTTATTTCCGGTGAGACGAGAGAGCTCCCGGAACTCCAGCTGAATGCTTGTCACTTCTGCCACTGTGCTGTCTGATGTCCACTGGGGCGAGTGGGCAAACCCAGTGCCAATGTTGACATCAGAGTACGGAATCTTGGAGGGTGTGGTGAAGGCAGGCATTAGCCGCTTTCCGAAATCTTCCTAACACGAAGCACAACAGAGATGCAAGTGTGAGAGCTTTTCCCGTCACCCATCTGCACCCAAGCGGAGAAACACAGTCTGGTGGCTTGCTAACACCCATCACACGGCAAAACTAGGCTAAGCACCAGCACCGAGGGACTGCCCTACACACAGCAACAAAGCATGTGGCAGCTCATACACACCAATGCAGAAGAAAACCAAATGCACTGGAAGAGGAAACTGGAAATAAATCCTCCACATTCCCACATCAAGTTACAGGAACCCTCGTCCAGGAATACTCACGGCTTTTCTCAGGAAGAGACTGTCCCCTGAGAGGTGGTAGGTGCTCAGCAGGCCCCCTAAGATGCGGATGGTACTCTCAAACAGGTTGACATCGACATTTTTCTTAAAGTCTAATTTCTCTGACACCCAATTCCTTGCTTCCTTAAATTCTGTGTAATGGAAGGGTAAAAGCAAAGGAATAAATGTATAAATCTGTCATTCTATGGCCTGCAGTCCTAGCACTGGGAGGCTGAGCAGGACGAATGCCCAAGCTCAAGGACAGGGCTACATTTTACCTTCTGGGCTATATACCAAGACCCTGTTTTTATTTTATTTATTTCTACGTATGTGAGTGTTGTGTTGGCATATATGTCTGTGCACCATGTGTGTGCGATGCCTGCAGAGATGAGAAGACAGTGTCAGATTCCCTCTGGAAATGAGGTTACAGGTGGGTGGTGGGAACTAAACCTGTGCTCTAAGCCAGTGCACTTAACCACTGAGCCATCTCTTCCATCTCCCAAGATGTTGTTTTAAAATATATTTTGAGACTTTATTTTTGTGTACAGATGTTTTACTTGCATGAATGTTTGTGTATGAAATGTGTGCATCAGATCCTCTGAAACTGAAGTTACAGACAGTTGTTAGCTGCTATGTGGGTACTGGAAACAGAACCTGGTCCTTTGGAAGATAAGCCAATGTTCTTTCTTAACCACTGAGCCATCTTTCTATCTCCAAGACATTTTTTAAAGCCAAAACAAAAACAAACAAACACACTAGCCAGGCATGGTATAGCATACCATGGAGGTAGGTATCTTCAGCTATACATGTAGTTCAAGGTCAGCCTAGGCTACCTGAGACCTGTCTTAACAAACAGGGTAGGTGAGATGGTTTGTTACCCACTTACAACCAAGTCTAACGACCTAGGTTCAATCCCGGGAATCCACATGGTGGAAAACCACCAACTCCCGTGAGTTGGCGCCTGATCTATACATGTGTGCCATAATACACACAGGTGCCCACACAGAAGCACACAAAAACAATACATTTAACAAACATTCCCAAACAAAAGGCCCTCTCATGGAGCATCTCTGATAAGTGTAAACAGTCCCCAGCAGACACTCTGACATGAGGAGCGCATGAGCGACTCACTGTTGGCCATACACACAGGCAAAATACCAATGAACATAAAATAAAAATAATAAATTATGAAAAATATAAATCTTTTAAAATAAAAACAATTCTCAACTAGAAATGATTGAGGACCCACACTACCAAATTAAATGGGATCTGCATAACCCGGAGGACGTCTTGGAGTTACAGGGCCAAGGCGTCCTTACTGCAGCAGAGCAGACTGAATGAGAGCCGAGGCCACCCTTGGCTCCTCAGGAGGTCAGAGACAGCTGCTCTGTGTGAGTGGCTGAATGAAAACTGGGCTCTGAACACACCAAGCACACACCTTCTGTACCCAGGACAGGAGAAAACCAAAGTCCAATGGAGTAGCCTCTGTGGCCCACACGGAGCCCTGACATACTGCTCTGCCTTATGTGTCACACACGGAAACAAAGAGTCATTACCTTTCTTCAAACCCAAAATCCACATGGTATCCAAGGCATCGATCAGGGTGAGGCCCAGGCCAAACCACTCACTGAAAGTTTTGGACACAGGCTTCAGTTCATCATGGCCCCAAGCAAACTTTCGGTAACCTTTCCAAGCATGGAGAAAGGCCTCAATCACCCCCTTCTGGCGCTCATTCGGGGGACCTAGAGAGAAGAACACACAAGTGGTAGGGAACAGTCCTGCTCTTGGGGCAGGCAGGGGTCAAAGACCAGCTGTGACCCCTCAGTTACAGTACTGAGATGGACTGGTATAAAATGGGCAGAGTGAGTTATAGTGAGGCAGTGATGGCCGAGGCCAGAGCACAGCACACATGTAGTCCTCTGCAGACTACATGCAGTGGCACTAGGACCTCAGGGCCCTCTCTGTTCATGGGGAACAGGGAAGCATTCCTATGGTCCACTACCATAAAGCAGAGCCCTTTGAAGCAGATGGTGAATGCAGAGCCTGGCCACCAGAGTGTGCGATGTGAACTTAGGAGTACGTAGGAACCAGCAATTGGGCACTGTGGCATATACACCCTAGGTGCGCACACACACACACATTATCCAACCAGATGGGATTCCAGAGTCCCATGGGGACAGGGCAGGTGCAGATACACCAGTACCTATATGGCCTCACCTCATGGGGAGCTTTCTCTTCCCAAACTAGGCAGCACATAGCAGTCTGTAGGGTGCTACACCACACGCCTATTCCCACCAGGTTCTAAGGTTCCTGTTGACGGACATGGCTTGACCCTACCGCTGTTAACACAGTGGTCTCTATGTGCCCCAACAAGTGGTACCAGGACTCAGAGGTTCAGCTTCCTGTAAGCAGGCTCTTGCAGGACTAGCCAGAGCCTCAGTTTCTATATGTACAATGGAGCTATACAGACATCTCTTACAGCAAAGAACACTGGAACAGAAACAGGCTAGCTACACTATGAGAATGGAAATGGGCTAGCACACACAGAGCTCTTAGCACAAGGCTGGGACCAAGCAGATCTCCATAAATGATGTTACAATCCCAGTGGCCCACAGACCTGTTCAAAGACCTGTTAGGTCTAGAAATAAGTTGAAACAAGTTGACACATCAAAGCACACTTGTGTGTCTCTTATTTTCTTTTCTTTTCCTTTTTTTTGGTTTTTCTAGACAGGGTTTCTCTGTGTTGTTTTGTTGCCTGCCCTGGAACTAGCTCTTGTAGACCAGGCTGGCCTCGAACTCACAGAGATCCACCTGCCTCTGCCTCCTGAGTGCTGGGATTAAAGGTGTGCACCACCAATGCCTGGCTATCTCATATTTTCTTAAAAATTTATTATGTGGGCTGGAGAGATGGGTCAGGGGTTAAGAGCACTGACTGTTCTTCCAGAGGTCCTGAGTTCAATTCCCAGCAACCACATGGTGGCTCATAACCATCTGTAATGAGACCTGATACCCTCTTCTGGCATGCAGACAGAATAGGCAGCAGAACCACTACATACATAATAAATAATAAATCTTAAAAAAAGTTTAAAAATTATGTATTTTTTTTAGGCATGAGTACTCTGTCTACACACATGCTTGAATGTTCGAAGAGGGCATCAGATCCCATTATAGAGAGCTGTGGACCACCATGTGGTTTCTGGAAATTGAACTCAGGACCTGTAAAAGAGCAGTAAGTGCTCTTAATCATTGAGCCAATATTTTTTTTTTTTTTTTTTTGGAGACAGGGTCTCTCTGTGTAACAGCCCTAGCTATCCTAGGACCTGCTTTGTAGACCTGGCTGGTCACAAACTTAAGAGATCTCCCTACCTCTGCCTCCCAAGGGCTGGGACCATTCCCAGCTTCTTTAACAAGGCATTTATTTTTATTGATGCCCAGGTGGTGATGGTGCAAGCCTTTAATCCCAGCATTCTGAGTTCAAGGCCAGCCTGGTCTATAGAACAAGTTCCAAGACAGCCAAAGCAACACAGAGAAACCCTGTCAATAAAAAAAAAAAATTAAAAAAAAGATTTTATTCAATCTTTATCATTAAAATGTGTGACTTTAATCTTGTGTATCTTCTTACACTAAGGCACAACCTGGCCCAGGAGCAGAATGGCAAAGTTGGACTTCTCAAACACAGCATCCTCTCTGATAGCTCAGTGCTCAGGCAAAAAATCAGGGGAACTAAGAAGCCACAGACAGTCACAGGGCCGCACAAAGTATGTGGACCGAGCAAGGGTGCTGAAGGGGGAGCTGCGCAGGGATCGGGATGTAGAGTAACAACTGCCAGGCTCTTAGGCACAGCTCTGGTGAGGAAAGGGGGCAAGAAAACTCACCTGGCTTTTTCCACATCCTAGGTGCCAGAAAAGGAGGTTTGGTGGAGGCTTCAGCTCTTTTTGAAGGGAGTTCAGTAGCCTGTTCAGGCTCAATCACTGCTCCCCGCCAGCTTGGGGGGAGCAGGGAAAAAGCAGTCAGCTAGATCAACCAGTTGATGTTACACCCTCCAAACCCACAATGTGCCCAGGACAAGGCCTGCTCCACTGTGGGAGCACAACACGGAGTGACAGGAAAACAACCAACTAACCCTGACACACACCCATCTGGAACATGGCTTCCTAGGTACAGTCATCTGAATGTGGACAATTCCAGGGCTGTATAAGGGAGAGTCTAGATCAGAGATCTAAGCTAAGGGAGCTCCTGAGATCTGTAGAAAATACAAGGAGCAACCCTGGGGACGGATGCAGTGGCCAGAGGTTGAAGCTGCTATGGTATAAATAAACTGAATACACCCAAAGAGAAACCAGATGGGTGCAGGAGTCAGGGTGGCTGCCTAGACTGGCACTGTCTCTGCTCATGGATATGACATCTGTAGAGTCCCTCTAGGGTTCTGTCCGACGATAAGACACCAGGAACAGGCAGAGGTTTGCCATATGACACCTGGTTGAGTGTGGACTCAAAGGTTTTCTTTTTTGTTGCTGCTATAGTATATTTGTTTTTCTGTCTGTCTTAATTTTTATGTGTATTGAACATTTCCCTGTATGTATGCATTTGTACCACGTGTGTACCTGGTGCCCTCAGATGTCAGAGGAAGAAGTCAGATTCCCTGAAACTGTAGTTATGGATTGCTCTGAGTCACTATGTGGATGCTGGGAACTGAACCTGGGTCCTTTTCAAAAACCAGTGTTCTTAAGTTCTATTCCATCTCCCCAGCCCCCCCCTTTTTTTTTGAGTAGCCTTGGCTGACACCTGGAACTTGCTACGTAGACACACCAGGTCTTGAACTCACAAATAGTCACCAGCCTTTACCTCCCAAGTGCTGGGATTAAAGGTGCATGCTACCATGCTTGGCTTTTTTCTTTTCTTTTCTTTTTTTTGAGGCAGGGTTTTACTGTATCATTGACTATCCTGGAACTCACTCTGTGGCCTCAAACTTACAGAGATCCACCTGCCTCTGCTTCCCAAGTGCTGGGATTAAAGGCGTGCGCCACCACCTGGCTTCTTTATTTTTTATAATATAGAATGCTTCACAGATTTGTATGCCATGCTTATATAAGGGGTATGCTAGTCTTCTCTGTCACTTCAAAAGATCTCTTCAACAACCTGAGCAGAATTGGACCCAGGCTCAGCTACTACCCACCTCTCCATTCCTCTGTCTTTAAGAGTACTATAATCAATACCGAACTGAATCAGATGCTGGCTGTGGAAGCAAATCCTTTCCTCCTGCAAACATGATCAAGAGCTTCTCCAAACCGCTATTCTCCCTAGGGCTTTTCTAGGCTGCTACTTCCATCCTGTCTCCTTATGTGCTCGTGGATCTAAGACCTCAGGTTGCACATCCTCAGGACAGCTCCTCAGGCTCAGAGGTTAGGGTACACCTCCTGGGAGAGCTGCACCTGATATTTTCAAGGGTGACACTGAGCAGGAAGTGAAGCTGAAGGCCTTCTAGGACTGAGGCGCTGGCTGACAAGTGCCAGCCCAGTCCAGGGAACCAGGCCACGTCCTCTCCTTCTGCTTACTGCCAGGTCACAGGTGGCTAGAAAAGGAAGTACCTGTCACCAGTTGTCACCCCACAGCCACCTGCCACAGAAAAAGACCGAGTCTCACTTTCCTCTTCCCGCCATTCCTCTGGACCTTCTACCCTCACACGCCTTAAAATAGCCCTGCTCTCAGACCATGTGGCTCTGAAGCTGACTATATCATAAAACTTACTGAAGCCATCTTTAGAACAGTCTGTTTAAATGGGAAATATGACATGGACAAAATGAACTCTCATTAAAATAAAACCAGACAGGCTGGCATCAGACACTGCAAATTCAGACCCGTCTCCTGCTCGTACCTGATGACGGTCCTCTGTGTGTTTTCCTCCTGCTGGGCATCCCCCAGGGCTGTCTCCTTCTCCTTAGCATCATCCTGGGTTTCCTCCTTGGAGACTGTGTTGGGGGGTCTGATCTGCAGGTGGGGAGGGCCCCTCCGGAAATGCCTTTGCTGCTTCTAAACCAATATCAGAGTTACATGTGAAAATACATCACCTGTCATGGCCTGGGCTTCTCTATATGCAGACGTGTATTCATACCCAGAGAGGACAGTGTGCTGCTGTGTTCTACTAAAGCCTTGGGGAACTGGCTGCACTTTTTAGCTGTCTGCAGGTTTGAAAGATGAGCTGCTTAGGAACTTGGTGAAATAGCAAATGGCTAATGCAGGCCTGGATACAGAGCTGAGAGCCCTGGTGGGAACAGCTGAAAACTGAAACAGTCCTAGAGGGATAAGAATGACAAAGATAAAGACACTGTGGGTAGCAGCCAGGGTTACTCACTCCATCTGAGAAAGTGCAAAAAGCCTTTGGTTCTCACAAATCAAAGGGCTGCAAATAGCTGGGCAGTGGTGGCACATGCCTTTAATCCCAGCACTCGGGAGGCAGAGGCCAGCCTGGTCTACAGAGTTCCAGGACAGCCAGAGCTGTTACACAGAGAAACCCTGTCTCGAAAAATAAATTTTAAAAAAAAGAAGGAAGAAAAAAAAATGTGGGGTGGGGGGACCTATAAATGATGGAGTTGGTCCCCACTGCCACCCTCCCATCAGAGCAGTCCTAACAACAGGACAGTGTACTTCCCAGACTCATTCTGTGCTCCACAGCATCAGGCACAGAAATTTACCCTTAGCTTTATTTATATCCTCAATAAATGATTTGGAAAATTACATTTATTACATTACATACATACATGCAATGGATGACCCAGCTGTAAGAATTTACATGACAGAAGATACTAAAACTCAGGATGAAAATGCACACAACACAGACCTAATTCCGGTACTCCAGAAGCAGGCTACTCTCTAAGTTCAAGGCCAGCTTGCTTTACAGATCCCATTCCAGGACAGGCAGGGGTGTCCTGGGATAATCCTTCTGTACACTGTGAACATGCTTCCCTCTCACTGGTTAATAATACAGCTGAATTGGCCCATAGCCAGGCAGAAAAGATAGGCGTAAAAGCCAAATGGAGACACAGGGAGAAAGAAGGGTGGAGTCGGGAGAGATATGAGCCAGCCACCAGAGGAACAAGACATGCTAGAGAACAGGAAAGCCACAAAACCACATGGCAAAGTGCAGATTAACAGAAATGGGTTAACATAAGTTCTAAGAACTAATAATTATTATTAATATTAATAAAATAATCAGTAATGATAAACCTGAACTATAGGCCAAACATTCTGTAATTAATATAAATTTTTGTACGATTATTTGGGACTGGGCAGTTGGAACAAAAGGAAAGGTCTGCCTCCGTTTATACAGGGCTACACAAGAAACCCTGTCTGGAAAAACTAACTATATAAATAAGTAAATAAATCCACATGACACCTAATCCCCAACTGTACTCAAATATGTATATCCAATTAAATCTACTAAAGTACATCAAATATTTAAAAAATTGCCTTAAGTAGGGTGATAATGAATGCCTTCCATTCTACCTGTCTTATCGGCATTCCAATCCTTCTTTCACACTGAAATCAGAGTATAAACCTCCCTTCCGGGAAAAGTCAGGCTGAGCACATGACAAAGTCCATAAAGCTGCTCAGGGCAGCACACTGAACGACTGGAAAAAAAACTTAGGATACTTATCTCTTGCATTTGGCAACATTACCACTTACAGGAAAATCCCAAGCAGGAAAGTATCCACCCGATGGAAACATTCCATCTGCAGGGAAGCTCCCTAAGCAGGAAGCCCCTGAAACTGACCAGATTCTCTAGGCTCCTCTCTACCAGAGGAAGAAATGAAAGCTGAGAGTTCCTCTCAGAGGAGCTGAGCTGCAATGAAGACCCTCAGGGAAGGCAAGCTGCAAAGACCCGGTCCAGAGCACCTGCCTGAAAGCAGCAACAGCCAGCAGCTGCTGGGAAGAGATGAGACCAACTGCAGCACCTGGAAAGGACGCTCTCCAACCTGCTGAGCTGCCTGCAGGCTGTGCAGTGTGCTCCAGGGTCCCGGCTTATGTGAGCTGTCACTCATGCTGGGGTGGGCTTTGGTGATGCAGCTGTCTTTGGATCATTTCTTCACCTGTAAGTAACCCTCCCCCATAGTCCTGTAAGTAACCCTAGTAAAAGGCACTGGACTTTGGTAGCATCTGTACTTTGGTCTATCGCAGGATCCCTATCTGGGGTGAGTTGACGTGTGCTGCATCTCCCGAAAAACACAAGGAAACTGGAAGCATCACCACCATGTGCACAGACCTGTCTAGAAGCAAGTCTGTCACTCAAAAGCTGAATCAACAATCCTACAGGGGCAGCATGCTGATTGTCCTTTTTCAAACTCTACCCACTCCCTATATGGCCTGACCAAGGGGCTTGCCAACACAGACTTGGTCTACTCTCCTGTCCTTTCTAGTGAGTATCCAGCAACTTAGTAACGACAAGCTTTCTGAAGACAAAACGTACAACACTCCCTGTTCAGAATGAAGGTACCCCCAAATTCACCAGGATGACAACGCCATGCTTGGATCCCTAGCCAATATGTGTCTATGTCTCAATTCAGGACCTAGTACTGGAAAAGCAATTCCCTAGAGAGGCGTTAGCAGGGGCTTCCTGTTTGTGTGACAGCCTACAAGGATATGAAACCTCCACCTGTGCCCAGGACTCCACCCACAGAGAAGTTGAAGTTTTACAACATCTGCTATGTGATAGAGAAAAAAAGCAACTGACAGCCAAAGGTTTCGGGGTGTAGATGAACCCAACTGCTGTGGGCAACTGTCCCAGCTCTCAGGAAACCTAGGTCCGGGCCATCTCTATCACAGATCAGCTCTCAGCAACTGGCTCTCTTGTTGCTTCTGAACTACCTCTAGGCTCCACGCCCCATAATCCTAAACTTCTCAGAGTGGATACCCCAGGATGGGGCTCGGCTGTTCCTAAAACCTCTCCTAGACAAATTATGCTGCCTCTACCCAGGACGCCCCAGACATGACTGACAGGTGATTCTAATACCACCCACCCACAATGTCTCCATACTGCCTCCGAGGTACACACAGCAGTCAGATGGAGCACCTCAGTGTTCTACTGGCTCCTGCTAATTTCTCGCTGTCCCTCTGCATGGGGACCCTCACTCTATCCCCACACCATGACCTAACTGACAGCACCTTCTCCACTGTGAAGCATCTCCACCTGAGCATGGCTCTACTCCCTCTTCAGATCTTCCGAGGGCACCGGCCACACCCCTCAGGCACCACCAGCACCACAACTTTACAAAGGTCTATCTCCTTCAGCCTTGCTCTGCCCACCCAGATAGAAGTGGGGGCTTCTTGAACGTTTCCCCAGATGGCTCCAGCTCTCAGCACTCTCCCATGTGCCAGTTGTCTGATACTGCCCTTCCTATCAGCTTCTGTGGTTCCTCCAAAGGGAAAAGTCTCTTTCCTCTTAAGTAGGCAGTCAGCACCTAACACTGGAACTGGACCACGGTGCTATGCAAAGAAACTGAAGCAAGTATCCTCCCTTTCTTTCCCCAGCTTTATACAGACAGCCTCAATTGAGCCTTCAGCCTCTTTGAGGCACTGTCAACCTGCAAGGCTCCAGAGCAGACCCTAGCGGCAACTCTGCACAGCCTTTACTGGAAATACCTGAGGGACTATGGCCGGAAACTCTTCTGGTTTAGCGCCTTCCTTCTGAGGAGCTGGTAGGACAGGTGGGACTACTTCCGGCTTCATCTTCTGCTCTTCTGCAGGAGTGCCACTCAGTCCTGTAGAAGAAAATCTTTTACCTTAAGGCCCAGATAGGCTCACAAAGAGGTGCCTAAACACGTGTCATTTGTTTTAGGCCAGTGAGATCTACTAGAAGCTACTGAATTCAAGAAAGTCCAGAGGAATCAAATCTGATATACATTTACATACATACATATATACACACACACAAACATATATTTTTTACTGAAAGGAGGGTTTTATGTAGCCCAGGCTAGCCTCAAAGTCCTGATCCTTCTGCCTCTACTTCCCAAGTGCTGGGACTACAGTCAGGCTGAATCAGTTCCTTTTCAAGCATTTGGCAGAGTGTGTCCTTAAGCACAATACGCAAATACCCAAACACATCAATTTCATGTTGTCTATACTGGAAAGAAGAGCATGGTGGTAAACAGCTTCATCTGCGCAATTTGCAGCACTGTTTGGGTCTCCAAGAGCGGCAACCCTAGCGAATCCCAGAAGAGATCCTCAGCATCCTCTCTGGAAATCTGTTGGTCTTTGGCAAACACACTGTAACAAGTGGTAGGAACACTTCCTGTGAGTGGTGCTGGTGCTCTTGACTGACATTCTCTGACAGAGAGAGGAGCACTGCTGGCACCAAATACCTGAAGAGCGACCTACAGTCAGCTGCACAGCCAGGTGGCCGTAATGACCCCCACTTCCACCTCTTGCTCATCTGACGACACATATGCCTCCTGGTACTGTCTCAACCGGACTGCTAGAATGTATCTGACCTCAGCCTGCACCCTCCACGTCCCTAACCACTGGTATTTCCGATACCTTTCCACTGGTCAGCTGCCTGAAGATAAGACAAGAATCCACAGATAATCAGAAAGCCGAGGAGGACGAGAATCACGTTCCGCTGTAACCTTGAAAGTTGCTTCCATTTCTGAGGGAGAGCCAGAAATGACACTTGTCACAGATTCGGAGGACAGCAACTCAGAAAGAACCTGCGGCATGTCCATACTTAAGGGAAGTTCCCTGTCAGCAAAGTTTACATGGCTGGGGTGACAGGGCACACTAGCTTATACGTGGCAACAGCTGTACACCATCTGTTTAGCTGAACATGCAATTGAGAAAAACTCCTGAAATCCCCATGCCCTGGCCCGGGCGTTGAACGAACCATGCATCTGACCATACATGCTGGACCCGTGCCCCTCAGCCAAGGACCACCAGAAACACCTGGCATTAGGCAGGGGACCCAACAACACCGGGACTCAAGCTGCGAGAACCAGACGCGGCAGGGGAACTTCTACAAGCTGGAAGAGATCCGGACGCCAAGGTCCAGGTTCCGGTAGGACGCTACCCACCGCAGGACGTCCCTGTCCGGACCCCGCCTCACCCTCCAGCATGAGCGCCGCCGCCGGCTCTTGCTGTTGTCGTAGCTCTCGCCCAGGCTCAGTGTCACCGAGATGAAGTCCCGGTGAGGCGCCGGCGGCGGCGGTGGGTACATGACTGCGAAGCTGGCCCAAGAGACCTCGCTTGCTGGAGGCGTCAGGAAGCCCAAGACTGAGAAAGACCGCGGGCTGCCATAGCGAAGGCGTCCACACCCCGCCCATCGCCCTAGACACCAGTACGCACGCGCCGCGTCTTGGGGTTCATTGCGCAAGCGCACGACCCTACTCTAATCACGGCGCAGGCGTACAGCCTTGACTTGGTATTTCCTTGTGAGTCGCTTGCGTCAGGACGCCCGCCCCCGCGCCGTTTGACGTAATTTCATCGCGCCTTACGTCACTGACTTGCGTCCTCCTGGGCGGGCGTAGGCGTCCTGCGGCCTCCTTGCTGGGGGCGGACCAGCTACAGCATGGAGGTGTGGTCCTGGTCGTGGTTCTGCCTCCCTTGAGATGAGGCCGTCCGGGCCTGAAGGATTCTCGGGCTTGGTCTGGGGGAGCGAGGTCCGGCATCCGCCCGGCGGAGCTGAAACGGAGAACTCCCGGCCGAGGGGACGAGCGGCCCTGCTGAGGCCGAGGCCTGGCCTGACTCACCGTTCCGAGCGCTGGCTCTTTCTTTCTCCTCGCTGCGACCTTTTTTCTGACCATTCCACTCCAAGCCCTATGGACTTGGCTACGTGTGTACGACTGCACTGTGCGGTGCGCGGGGTTCCCTCGATTAAAACACCCCAAACGCCAAAACTGCCCACTGTCCAGTGGCTGAAGCTGCGGCTGCCCTGCAGCTCAGCTGTGACATCTTTGGGTGTGTGGAGGGTTCCCTGCTCAGTGAGCATTTGACTTGCAGGAGACCCTACTGATCCCGTGCCCCTCTCCCTACTTTAGGACCTTGCTGGTCTCTATCTGGCAATTGCAGCAGTGCCCTCAAAATGTAGGTTCTTGAAATCACGGGTAGATGGTGCGATGTTTTGGAGGTCTGCATGCTTCCTAAAATTAAGATGGCGTTCTGGAGCCAGGTCTGCACATTCTCATGTGCTGCCAATGCTCGAGACCATGAAATGGCATTTGGAATCCCAAAGGGCTAGTTAGAGCTCAAACTTAAAGAGTGAATCTTGAGAGAAAATAGGAAGGAGGAGGGTTTTGTCGCTGACGCCCCC
>NW_026067969.1:456774-461603 GCF_014885135.2 Alexandromys fortis | reverse complement strand
GAATGTCAGGAGTGTTTATGAATATAAAGAACTTAGTACTAACTACTAGTGGTGAATTTTTTTCTTTGTGTGATTTTTTTTTTGTGTTTGTTTCTTTGTTTTCTTTTTTTGGTTGTTTTTGGATTTTTCGAGACAGGATTTCTCCGTAGCTTTTGGTTCCTGTCCTGGAACTAGCTCTTGTAGACCAGGCTAGCCTTGAACTCACAGAGATCCGCCTGCCTCTGCCTCCCAAGTGCTGGGATTAAAGGCGTGCGCCACCACTGCCCGGCTTTTCCTCCATTTCTTTGAGGGAATTTTCATTTTCTTTTTAAGGGCCTCAAACATTCTCCTAAAGTTATTTTCTAGGTCATTTTGTTTTGCTTCATCTATATTTGGTTGTTCAAGTCTTGCTGTTGTAGGGCCACTAGTTTTTACTGGTGTTTAGTTGCTCTTTGTGGTGTTGCGTGTGTTCTTACCTTGTCTACCCATCTTTTCCTCTAATTGGTGTAGTTGGGACTGTCTGTGACTCTGGTGATAAATCTTACAGGTGCCAGTGGATCCAAGGCTCAAATAGTTGCTCCTCATGGTGCAGTTAGCTCCACAGTTCCAGTCACCCCTTTGGTCACTCCATGTTCCTGAAGGTCGCTTGGTGCTCACGGGGTTTACTCTGCAATATGAGGGGTTGTTCGGGCCTGCTCCCATGGAGATTGCTTGGGGCTCTTTCTGTAAGGTTGCTATCTACCTTGGGCTTTCTCTGGCAGAGGTCCTGGCTCAGGCCTACTTCCTTGGAGGTCCCAGACTCATGCCTGTACTCACAGATGTCCTGGCTCAGGCCTACTCCTTCAGAAGTCCCAGACTCACTTCTGGGCCCACAGAGGTCTCTGGTTCCGGCCTTCTCCCTCAGTGGTTGCTCCCTTGTACCTGCTCCTGTAGGGTTTGCTATCTCAGGCCTGCTCTGGCCTAGGTCACTGGCTCAGACCCTTTTCTGTAAATGTCCCTGGTCTGGGCCCACTTTTGCAGAGGTACCTGGCTTGGGCCCTGTCTGGCAAAGGTCTCTGACTCCTGTCTACTTCCTCAGAGGTCCCAGACTTGCACCCAGACCCACAGAGGTTTTGGCTTAGGCCTACTCCTTCAGTGGGTCACACCAGGACCTGCAGAGGTCTCTGGTTCTCCTGTGGGACTCTTAATAGTGGGAGCCAAAGCTGTCTCTGACTCTTGCCAGCTTTTAGGATCCTCTTCCTTAAACTGGATTGCCTTCTCCAACCTTAATACAAGGGGAGGTGCCTACTCTTACTGACATTTAACATACCATGTTTGGTTGATATCCATGGAAAGTCCACCCTTTTCTGAATAGAAACAGAGGAAAAGGGCTGGAGAGATGGCTCAGAGGTTAAGAGTATTGGCTGCTCTTCCAGAGGTCCTGAGTTCAATTCCCAGCAACCTCATAGTGGCTCACAGCCATCTAAAATGAGATCTGGTGCCCTCTTCTGGCCTGCAGGTATATATGTATACATAATAAATCTTTTAAAAGAAAGAAATGGAGAAGTGGGACAGAGGAGAGATTGAGGGAGATTCTGGAAAGAGAGGAGGAAGGGGATATAAATTGGGATGTGTGTGTGTATGTATATATATATATATATAATCATTTAAAAAAAAAGGTTGGAGCCAGGCAGTGGTGGTGCATGCCTTTAATCCCAGCACTCAGGAAGCAGAGGCCAGCAGACCTCTGTGAGTTAAAGGCCAGCCTAGTCTACAGAGCAAGTTCCCGGACAGGCGCAAAAGCTACCCAGAGAAACCCTGTCTCAAAAAACAAAAACAAAAAAAAATTCACAACAGAAGAGATGGAAAGTCTTAAAAGTTTCCACATTAACAGACTTGGGGTGGGGGCTACCTATAGCCCACACCTATAATTTTAGTGCTTAGGAGGCTGATGCAGGAAGATTTCAAGTTCAAAGTCAGAACAGAATGAGACCCTGTTGGGGAGGATGGAAGAGGGCAGGGGAAGAAAGGAAAAGAGGAAGAAAAGGAGGGAGAGGGAGAGATAAGTAGATATAAGAGACTAAGGCAAATATACTCGTACATCAAGAAACTTGAGCGAACTAGGGGAATTCTAAAGTCGCCAAGTGGAAAATCCAGAACTGCCCACGTGAAACAGCAGTTAAAATCTGGCAGCGATAATGGCACACCCTATGATCCCAGCACTCTGGAGGCTAAGGGAGAGGCGTCTTGTGTTCAAGTCCAGACTTGGTGGTTGAGACAGGAGAATTACTGAGCTTGAGGCTAGTAAAACTAGGTGAGTTCAAGTCCAGTCTGGGAGAAATAGTGAAAACCTGTCTCAAACAAAAACAACCATCGCCAACAAAAGCCCCTCATCTTGTATGTCTCCTTTCTCATAAGGTCAAGCCATCAGAGGATAGCAACAGAGTCCCGTTCGCTGGATTTTTTTTTATTGATATTTATTGAGCTCTCCATTTTTCTCTGCTCTCCTTCCCCCAAGGTCCCCGTGCTTCCAATTTACTCAAGAGATCTTGTCTTTTTCTACTTTCTACTTCCCATGTAGATTAGATCTATGTAAGTCTCTCTTAGTGTTTTCATTGTTGTCTGAATTCTCTGAGATTGTGAATTGTAGGGTGGTTGCAGACTCTGAGTCAGGTCGTTGACTCACTCCTGGTCTGCCAGTGTCCCAGGACTGGGTTGACTCCCAGGGTTGGATTTGCTCCTGGCTTCTGCTTCCAGTGGACAGTCTGGTCTACAAAGAAAGTTCCAGGGCAGCCAGGGTTGCACAGAAAAGCTCTATTTCAAAAAATCAAAATTAAAATAAAAATACTGTAGTTGATATAAAATTTCTAATTATTTGTAGTAAATTAAATGGAATAAATAAAAGTTAGGGGAGAGAAGGGGCAGAGAAAGGAGCACAGGGGATACAGAGAGGGGGGCTGAGACCAGTCCTGGGGACAAGAGTGGGGAAGAGCTGAGCGGTGGTGGTGCACACCTTTAATCCCAGCACTCGGGAGTCAGAGGCAGATGGATTTCTGTGAGTTCGAGGCCAGCCTGGTCTACACATTGCAGAAAGCAATGCAGGTGGTAGTGGCCTATACCTTTAATCCCAGCACTCGGGAGGCAGAGGCAGGTGGATTTCTGTGAGTTCGAGGCCAGCCTGGTGGTGGTGGTGCACACCTTTAATCCCAGCACTCGGGAGTCAGAGGCAGATGGATTTCTGTGAGTTCGAGGCCAGCCTGGTCTACAAGAGCTAGTTCCAGAACAGGCTCCAAAGCTACAGTGAAACCCTGTCTCGAAAAACCAAAAAAAAAAAAAAAAAAAGAAAAAAGAAAGAAAGAAAGAAAGGAAGGAAGGAAGAAAGAAAGAAAAATAGAAAATTCCTTATAGCTGGATCTTGTGGCTGCGTCTTCTTAATTGAGGTTTTCTCCCCTCAGATGACTCCAGCTTGTGTCAAGCTGACATAAAACTAGTCAACACTGAGCCATGTGTCCTGCCCTAGCAGAGGAGAGAGAGCCCCTTGTAATCCCCAGGAAACGTTGTGAAGCCTTATTTAGATGAGTGACTGCGGGAGGAGCAAAAGGACTTTGGGAGCTTGCATGTGAAGGACACAGAGTAGCATTTGGTCATAATCAGAAGTCTGATCAGTTTTCCTGGGGAGTCTTCTAAAGTTAGGCCTGAGTACCACTAATAAGCAAACTCAGTGCCCAGCTGTGCAATATAAAACTGGGCCCTCTGGGCAGCACTCTCAGGGGAGCCTCCTGTCTCCTGGCTCCAGACTGCCAGGAAAGGAGACAATGGGGCTTCCTGCCCCCACCCCAGGTACAAAGAGAAAGGAGTTGAAAAGCTTAAGCATCACCGTTTCCCAGGCCCTGGATGCCAAGCCATAGCACAAGCATCCCTTTATGCAGATCCCAGCTAAGGTGACTCCAATGGTGCTCCTGACCTACTTATAGGATCTGCCAGAGGCTGGGGAGATAAGAGCCGGTGAGGAGCTTGTGTGCAAGCCTGAGGACTTCAGTGTGGGCCCCAGATCCATGTTAAAAAGCAGGTCATGTCGGCATGTGCCCGCAACCCTAGAGTAGGGGTGCTAGGTCCAGGAGGATCCTAGGGACTTGTTGGTCAGCTGATCTACTCAAATTGGTAAGCTTCAGACTCAGTGAGAGACCCTGTCTCAAAAAAAAAAAGTTACCTGAAAGGCAAGGTGGCTCAGTGGGCATCGTCACCAAGACAATTCTGATAACCTGGGGTCTATCCCTGAGGCTCAGGCATTGAAAGGATAGAATCGATTTGCACAAGTTGTCCTCTGACCTCCACATGCTTGCACAGGCATGCACATATATTAAAAAAATAAAGTGAAGAGTGATAGAGAAAAACACCATATATAGATCTCTGCCCTACACACAAACACATGCACACGCACACATGCATACACACACATGTACGCACATACATGAATACATACACAATACCCTACACACACATGTACATCTCCACATATAAATGCACAGTTTGCACATGCATTCACATACATAAACTGCTGAGAAATGGGGCCTTGTTATCTTTATTTTTTATTTGATACCCTTAACCAGAGAGGAGAGACGTTCCAGTCAACCCTTAAGAGGACATTCTTAGACCTGGATATCAATCCACACATCTTGGAACACTTGATCTTTGGTAAAGAAGCAAAAAAATATCAAGTGGAAAAAAGAAAGCATATCTAACAAGTGGTGCTGGCATAACTGGATATCAACATGTAGAAGAATGAAAATAGACTCATATCTATCACCATGCACAAAACTCAAGTCCAAAGGGATCAAAGACCTCAACATAAAGCCAGCCACACTGAACCT
>NW_026067969.1:448786-455480 GCF_014885135.2 Alexandromys fortis | reverse complement strand
GGTTGGCTGATGTGACATGTGCATAAGAAGGCAGCCCCAACTGCCAAGTCTGCAGTAGCAGACCCTGAAAGGACACCTAAGGACTGAATCCTTTGTGCCTATTTCAAAATGTGTGATAACCGTAAGCTTGACACCTGTAGCCCTCCAAGTTCTGAGACCTTCCTCTCTACTGCAATGCTAGAGAAGACGGGACAGGGAGGAGGGGCAGTGGTGGAGGCCAACAGTGAGCAGTGTGGACTACGATGTGGGATGATGTCGGAGATGGTTGAGGCTGGCTCGGAATTCTTGCTGGTAACTGGCTGTTCTCCATGAGGCCCTTGGCTGCCCCAGATCACTTTACCTGGTGGCCAGGCCTACTGCTGGCCAGCCCTGCCCCCCGTCCAAGCGGAAGAAGTCCCTAGCAGCTGAGAGGGCAGTACAGGTAGAGATGTCTACACATGGCTCCTACCTCTCCTCTCTTTGAGAATTGTTAGCTTCCTCCTTTCAAACTGGCTTTCACTCGGTGAAAATGCATCCATAGGTTGACCCTGAGCTTGGGTTGCAGTGACTCGACTCAATGGGCCAGCCTGGGCTGACTAACAATCCATATTTTTACAGATGATGGTGGAAAACATCTTTTTTTTAAAGATTTATTTATTTATTTATTATGTAGACAACATTCTGCCTGTGTGTATGCCCACACGCCAGAAGAGGGCGCCAGATCTCATTACACATGGTTGGTTGTGAGCCACCATATGGTTGCTGGGAATTGAACTCAGGACCTCTGGAAGAGCAGCTGGTGCTCTTAACCACTGAGCCATCTCTCCAGCCCCAGTGAAAAACATCTTTAATCCCACCATTTGAGAGGCAGAGGCAGGCAGATCTCTCAGTTTGAGGCTAGCCTGGTCTACAGAGTGAGTTCCAGGACAGCCAGAGATACACAGAGAAATCCCGTCTCAAGCCCCCTCCCCCCCAAAAAGCTCCAAATCCATATTTGGTTTTATTTAGTTTTGCTTTATTTTTTAATTAAAGGTGCACACCACCACCACCCAGCTCCAGTCCGTATTTGTCCATGAACTGAGGTCAATGGGTCCTGTGTCTGACTGACTTAAACTAGGAGTTTGAGAGAGAAAACCCCTCATGGTAGGGTTGCAATTGCCAGAGCAGAGGAGCGTGGGTAGAGCCATGAGCGTCCACAGCCTCCTTCTCAGGTGCTCTTTGCAGAGCAGGACTGACCATAGTGGCCTAGGGGCAGAACTGGGCTTCAGTCCCACCCTGGGCACCCACCTCCTAATCATTTTCTGCCATATTCACAGCCTTTGTCTCCCTGGGGCCTAGAGAGGTCCCAACCCAAGCCGGTTTATTAGTCAGTCTGTTATTAGAGCAGGGGGAAGCAAGATTGGTAGCTTCTATGACTGTAGCAGCCATGATGGGGGGGGATAGAAGAAGGCCCCAAAGAATAATAGAGAACAGAGTAGAAAGAGTTGATGGGTGGGCGAAGCCTCCGACTTGCCCTCATCACTGGGACCTTCCCAAGGAGTTTATACCAAAAGATTGAGGACCTGTAGCTTGAGAGGGGCAGTTGTATGTTGGCAAATGGGTTCTCAGAAAGTGGGGCAGGAAGCCCCGCTGCTTGGTAAATCTTCCATGGTATATATAAGTAACTCAGGGAGCAGCGGTGGCTCAGGCTTTTAATCCCAGCACTCGGGGGTAGAGGCAGTCGGATCTCTGTGAGTTTGAGGCCAGCCTGGTCTGTGAAGCGAGTTCCAGGACAGTCAGAGCTGTTACACAGAAAGACCCTGTCTCAAAAAATAAAAAAAATAAAAAAATAAATTAATTAAATAAATAACTCTACTGTGGTCAATTTCAGATTCCTGGCTGGGAAGAATTGCTTACTGATCTCTGAATATTCAGTAGTGGGCTCTACTGTACCAGTAGGAGCAGTCTCCAGCTCCTCTGGGGGTGTGGGGGTGGACTGGTGACCCCTGCCCTGTCTTGGAGGAAGAGCCCAGGCCCACCCCTACACACCCTTCAGGTCCTGCCTTGCCAGAAGCCATAGATGTCTGGAGGTGGCTCCAACTCATCTGCAGAAGGTGTCAACTCTCAGAGAGCTCCAGGACCTTGAGGCTGGAGGTCGTTCCTCAATGCCAGGGCAGAGTGTTAAGGCATGTAACCCCACCCCCACCCCCAGGCAGCAGACAGAGAAAAGGTGTCCAAGACAGGGGGCTTGAACAACGCCACAGCCCTGCCTGTCCTCTGCTCCAGGAAGACAGTGTTAGCGACAGGAACCAGGAGTGTGAACCTGAGGGTCCAGGATTCCCCCTGCACTGCTCAGCACTTAGGTGTGGAGACCACCCACCTGCTTTGTCCCCTAGGAAACATTTACAGTGGAGCCTGCAAAATCCTTGGTTGCTATTGGAAATAGTGATGTCATTGGCAGGGGCGGGGCTTCAGCTGTGCTTTGAATTTGGGAAGGGCTGTAATCTATAGGGCTGAAGGGGGACAAAGAATTAGGAATGCCAGGCCCAGAGGAACAAGAGAAGCTCCGGGAACTCACAGCTGGGAGAAGGCCCTGGCAACACGTTAAGAGAGAAGTCAGTGAGAAGCAGGAAATACGAAGTACCTAACTCAGACACGCCAGGCAGGAGCCTGAAGTCTAACCTTTGAGTTTGCTACTACAAACAGCTCCCTCTGATTTTGGTCTCCCGCAGGTCTCCTAGAAGGTACCACTCTATAGTAGGATAGCCAATGCCACACTTATTCTTAACCTCTAGATGGAAGTCCAAGTCACAGATCTGAGAAAGTGTGGCTGCCCCACATTCCTCACTGATTGGCCCGTTACCTTGTAGCCCAGAATGGCCTTGAACTCTAGACTTTCAAATCCGGGCCACTTAATAGAGCTGTATTACCGGTGTGCCCAACTCTCCCCATTACCAAGCCCTGTCGGGAGGAGAGCACCAATATCCTTCCTCCAGAGGTATATAGGGATAGGGCCTTTCCCTGTCCTTGGAAGAATCAAGTCCCAAAATATCACAAAACTATGTGTGAGGACTTACGCGTGCACGCAAAGATAAGCATGCACAGCACACATTCCCTCATGTTGAAATACACGCAAGGGTGCAGGAGAACACGCTTATAATAAGCCCCTTTAGCCTTCCCAGCTCAACTGTTGCAGGTCTGGGACCACGCGAGTGACCGTCCCAGGGTCGCTGCACGCTAACGCGCGTGCACACACCGGCGGGAGCTCTCCTCGCTCGCGCGCGCTCAAAGCACTCACGCCAACGCAGGCGCGCGCGTCAGGAGGGCGCGCGCTCGACTCGGCGTCAGGAAGCGGGGGCGGTGGGAGGGGTAGGACGCGTAGGTCCCGCTCACGACTCCGCAGCTGCTGCAGTAGCCGCAGCGTCGGGACCAGTCGCTCAGCCCGCGCCGCCGTCCTTTCCGCTTTTCCGCGCGGGTGTTCGAGCGGGGCCGAACACGCTTCAGCACCTCGGACAGCGTCCGCCGCGCTCGCCCCAAGCTCCTGGAGGACTCGCGGGTGCTTGACCGCCCGGGCGGCCCGCGGGTCGTACACCGGGGTCGTCGCACTCGCGCAACCCAGAACCAGGCCCGCCGCGCCCGGAGCTCATGAGCACCATGCACCTGCTGACATTCGCCCTGCTTTTTTCCTGCTCCTTCGCCCGCGCCGCCTGCGACCCCAAGATCGTCAACATCGGCGCGGTGCTGAGCACGCGCAAGCACGAGCAGATGTTCCGCGAGGCCGTGAACCAGGCCAATAAGCGACACGGCTCTTGGAAGATACAGCTCAATGCCACCTCTGTCACCCACAAGCCCAACGCCATACAGATGGCCCTGTCAGTGTGTGAGGACCTCATCTCCAGCCAGGTGACCGCTACTTCCCTTTTCTCCTGCTCCTCCACCATCCATCCCGCTGTCCCAATTTCTTTCCGTCCTCCCCTGGTCCTTCTCAGTCTCCTTACTAGACCACTCCAATTTAACCGGCACCTGGAGAGGCCTGGAACAAACATCTGTGTCTGTCGCTTCCCCCCGCTGGTCACCTGTCACCTGGACCGGTCCTCAGAAGGACCGTGTGTGCTGCCATGTGACTACCGGTAGTGATTTTTCCATCCAGTCAGTGTGGGTCCAGACCTTCTGGTCACAAACGGAGGAGCACTTCAGGCCACAGACTGGATGAGGCCTGGGGCCATCTTTGTTTCTTTCCTTACCCCTCTTCCCTTCCCCCGATTCATGAGTCTGCAATGGATGGCCCAGGTGCCAGAGGAAACAGGCTCTGCAGGGGTGGGAGTGAGAACTGCGCATGCCAGAGCCACCCCAAGGCACAGTGTGGGAGCCGAGCTCAGTGTGCTGCAGGGGAGGACATGTGGCTGTTGAAACTGTCCGCCCCTGGCTGAGCTGGTTGCTGAATTCCAATGAAGCCATATGAGGGTCACTGCAATGCACCCGTTTATGTAAGAGAAAAGCAGGGACTGCGCCAAGGCTGTTCATACATGCTTTTCATAGGACATGCTACATCCATGAACATGTCTGCTCACACACGTGTACATGAACACCGCACTAACACACGCTGCATCCCAACATGACACAATCATCTGCACATGCTCACACATATTTGCACATCCATGAACACACTGCTTTGTATGGTCAATGCACATAGAAACCCTGATTCCATCATGATAGGCATATATAAACATGGATTGGGATACACATAGTGCATACATGTTTCAGCATGTGCTCATGAACACCCATAGTCACATACATACATACATACATACATACATACATACATGCCTACAAACACTAATGTGTCCTAAAGGTTGCGGGCTAGATGTCGGGTGAGGGTAGTAAGAATCAGTCCTTACATCCTGGAATGTAGAGGCCATGCCAGAACTTCGCTCAGAAACTTGCTCCCCTCCTGACGTTACAAGAGGTGCCCTGGGCAGAGAGGGCTGGCTGAGAAAGGATCTGCCATCTGTGTGTGTGTGTGTGTGTGTGTGTGCATGTGTATGTGTGTGTGCATGTGTGTGTGTGCATGTGTATGTGTGCATGTGTATGTGTGTGTGTGTGTGTGTGTATGGTGTTGTCATCTACGTCCCTAGAGTCTTGTTTGGTGCTGCTCCCTCTTCACAGTGGGCTTATCACCAGAGTGTTGTGGTTTGGCTCGTTTTCCTGTCTCTTGGATGTGTGCACCGTGAGCACAAATGGTACCACTTGGACTCCTGGCCTGCAGTTCCAGCTCTTGCTACGTCTGGGTTTCAAACCCTAGTATTCTACTCCCACAAAGCTGACTCTGTCTCCTGTATTCACAGGTCTACGCAATCCTAGTTAGCCACCCACCTACCCCCAACGACCACTTCACCCCCACTCCCGTCTCCTACACAGCTGGTTTCTACAGAATCCCCGTTCTGGGATTGACGACCCGAATGTCCATCTACTCTGACAAGGTAAGCCTGGCCACCAGACTCAGACTCAATTATTTTTTAGCCCCCATCATCAGCTCCAGATAGTTCCAGGGCCACATGTAGCTCAGCCAGGCAGATTGGCTCTGGACACTGGATACAGGTGAGGTGGGGATGCTTAGATCACAGGCTGCCCTTGGGGGAACTTAAATGACACACTCACTCAAAAACCGCACATACATACCTCACATTGAATCACATAGATATTGGTACGCAATACTCAAGCATACTGGCATGCGTGCCTATGACAACTCAGTCACATACATGTTCATATGTGTCCATACTCACCACATATTAACATGCACACTCAGTCCCGCTTGCTCATGCTCTCACACTCCCACAAGTCCCACACACATTCTCACAGAACCCTACGTCCTCACCCTCCCTCTCCTTGCACGCTCACACATGCTCAAGCAGTTACCCCTTACTCAGGCTGGCTCCTGCTGCTGACAGTCAAAAAGACCAATAACATCCCCTTTGGGAAGAAGGGGGCTGCCTGGGCTAGAAAACGGGGTGAACAGGAGCGTCCTAGAACAGGCAGGCTTTGGGTGCAGCAGCGGAAGCAGGTGCCCGGATGGAGGAGTGCTCAGGGTGGAAAGGGATGCTGTGCACCACAGCCTCGGACGGAAGTGCACGTAGGAGGAGGCAGGCAGCTTGTGGCAGGAGACTCATGTCTCAGGGACTAAAGGATCTCAGTGCAGCATTCTGCAGAGATCTGGGATGGCCTCCATCAGTTGGCCCCAAAGCTGAAGAGCAGCCGCTGAGTTGGAGAAAACCACAGCCCAGAGACACAGGGAACTTGTTCTGGGTCATACGATCTCTCATGTGCTGTGATTTCTGCGAAGACTTGTCAACTGGAATGCCGTTCAGCCACCCGTGGCCTAGCAGGCCCCAGAGCCTGCTCCCCATTTCCTGGAGACTCAAGAAGCCTGTAGGCATCCAGGAGCTTGGAGACAACCAGCTGGTGCCTGGGCTCAGCCAGAGGGCTAGTGGACCAAGCAGTGGGCCTCCAGGTCTCCACATACATCTCAGAGTCTTCCCGCCAGAGCCTATAACCCATTAAAAGGCTGCCCTAAGGCAGGTCGACTGGCCCTTCAGGCCCAAGCATGTGGTGGCTCTGCCCTTCAGTGACCAAAAAAAAAAGGGAGTCAGAGGAGGGTCTTTATTTAAAAAAATATTTATTTATTATGTATACAATATTCTGTCTGTGTGTATGCCTGCAGGCCAGAAGAGGGCACCAG
>NW_026067969.1:336093-447669 GCF_014885135.2 Alexandromys fortis | reverse complement strand
CTTCTTCTTCTTCTTCTTCTTCTTCTTCTTCTTCTTCTTCTTCTTCTTCTTCTTCTTCTTCCTCCTCCTCCTCCTCCTCCTCCTCCTCCTTCCTCTTCTTCCTCTTCTTTCTCTTCCTCCTCCTCCTTTTTCCCCTCCTTCTTTCTTTCAAGACAGGATTTCTTTGTAGCTTTGGAGCCTACCCTGGAACTCCCTCTGTAGAGCAGGCTGGCCTCAGACTCACAGAGATCCACCTGTCTCTGCCTCCCGAGTGCTGGGATTAAAGTTGTGCCCCCCACCACTGCCCAGCTGCAGCTAGAGTATTTTAAGCAGCAAAGCAACCAGTGAGCCACAGCCTCTGGGTTCTGGGGAAGAAAGGCAGCAATGTTTGACCCCGAGAAAGAAGACTCACTAGTAAATGTAGTTGCTATTTTCTTACCAGTGCCTTGGATAGAACCCAAAGCCTTGTTTGAACTAGGCAAATGCTCTACCACTGAGTTGTACCTCAGTCCAAAATACAGTTATGGAAAAGGGAGAGAGAACCATGGGAGGCCCATTGAGGCTGGAGAAGCTTCTACAGTCAGCCTTTTTAGAGAGGTGCTGGTGGGAAGGTGGCAGTCACCCTAGGAACAGTCATGCTTCATCCCTGACAGGGTGCTACTGGGAAAATGCTAAACCTCCGCTCTCACAGTAGATGCCACAGGCAGGGGAAGGGTAGATGGGAGGAAGTGGTCCCATCAGTGGGAGAGGGAAAAGCCTACTTCGCCTGGCCGGGCCTCAGCCTCCCTGTCCCCCGCACAGAGCATCCACCTGAGCTTCCTACGGACGGTGCCGCCCTACTCCCACCAGTCCAGCGTCTGGTTTGAGATGATGCGCGTGTACAACTGGAATCACATCATCCTGCTGGTCAGCGACGACCACGAGGGCCGGGCGGCGCAGAAGCGCCTGGAGACATTGCTGGAGGAGCGCGAGTCCAAGGTGAGGCCCTCACCCTGGAGAGGTCCTTGTTGAGCAGGAGCAGGCGGGCCATGCCATGTCTGTGGCTCCTTGTGAACACTCTCTCTCCATCCTGCATGCTCAGCACCACCGCGTCTGGCGGCGCCCGCCCCGGCCTGTCCTCGGCTCATTTCACTCGCTTTTGCCATTAGTCGAAATCTCCTTCGTGTCAGTCCCTGCTGCGCGAGGGCTGGATCACCTGGAGCTCTGCAAACACCCCTGTCCCGCCCCACTCCCTCTAGTTCAGGCCTCCCTAAGCCCAGCTCAGGCCCCAATCAGACTCATAACTCAAGAACCGCTCCGCCCCTCTCCAACAGGTACTAAGTCCCACCCACCTCTCAGAAACACCCTCTACAGAGTGCGATCCACCCCAACCCCCCCCCCCCCCCCACACACCTCCCAGAGCACTGGAATCCTGTATCTACTGGTATACAATCCATATGCTCACAGAGGCCTTATCTTTCTGAAAGCCGGCTGCCTTGTGGCTGCCTGTGGCCCTAATTGAAGCCCCGTTTCTCTACAACCCCACCCCCACCTCATACTATCCTTTCAGGCTTACTCTGTGCCCCTCCCCTCTCCATCTCCCTCCCACTTCGGAGCTGAGCTCTGTATCCCTCAAGGGACTATGTAGACACTGATCCCAAGACACATATACACTCCCATCTCAACCTGGCCCCTCCAATCTGTGAACAACCAGAGACCAGAGCCAGGATTTGGGGTGGGGGTGGGGTCAAAGTGACCCCTATGCCCTTCCCCACCAGCACCCTAATAGGGATTTGGCCCCTGACCCTACCTCAGTCCCAGGACCTAGAGCACCAAGAATCAGGTGGTGCTTCTCAGGTAGCAGAGAGGAGGAGGAGGCCCAGGCTGGGGAGGGGCCCCAAAAGGCAGAGGGGGGAGGGTGATGGGTGGGAGCATGTTCTGCCTGCAAAATCATAGCTGGCCTCATCATACTTAGCACCAACCATTGTCCCCCGCACCCAAGGTGCCATAGGAGGGAGTAAGGGCATGGGCCGGGGGTGGGGGAGGCATCGAGGCTAGAGACACACCCAGGGTAAACCCTTTACTGCAGTCCATAGAGTCTGGGAGGGAGAGCTGGTTACTGGCACCAAGGGCTCCACCTCTCTGAAGAGAGAGTCCCATTATCAGCATATGGCAGGTTCCTTCATACTTCTGCCGCATGTGTTGTAGCCACACAGACTACCACCAACACGCTCGCATGCTCACCAGCCTTATCCCTGCACACCCAACCACCTGCTCACACACTCGAAAGCACATAGACACACTGCCAGTCAGTTCTTGGATGTTTTAGTGGCGTGCGACACCTTTTAGGAAGACAGGCCTCACTTATCTCCATATGCCTCTGCGCTGCCCAAGGGGATCACATAGAAGGGCTTCCTCTGTGTGCTCTTCTTGACTTGTAACTACAAGCTTACAGGCACGCATGCACACACATGCACACACACACATGTCCGAGCACATATACTTAGACTACACTGACCTTCCACCACAGTCTGCCATAGATTTACCTTCTATGAGGGTGACAGTGGCGTGTCACCCCCGCAGGCATACAGGCGTACATGTGCACAGCCAGTCACACCCAGTCTCAGACACAAATGTGGGCATCTGGGTATGAGCATAACAGCTAGTCTCCAGAGAGCAGTGGGGAGAATAAGCGGGAGGGGGTGGGAGGGTCATGGGGACAGGGCCCCCGCAAGCTGCTCCTCTTTCACTCAGGACTGATGCGGGTGGGGGTGGGTGGGTACTGCTGGGGCCACACAGCAGGTGCATGACAGGGGTGGGGGTGGCAGGCGGGTCCCCCTTAAGGGTGGTGTGGACAGGGTTGCCCTCTCTCCCGAAAGTGACGATTTCCACGAGTTTAGCTCCATGGCAGGGAGCCTCCGTGGCCCCTGCCCCTCTGTCCCCTCCATGCTCAGCTCCACTCCAGCCCCCAGCCCCCACCCGGGTCTCGGTGTTTGCGAGCTCCAGGTACGTGCCCGTCTGCAGACGTGCCGAGGAGGTGGTGTGATTGCTTTAGCGCCGTCATTTTCAACCGTTTATAATCTTCTTCTGTGTCTGCATATTTTCTCTGTGCACATTATTCATCAGAGTAAAAAAAGGAACTATGAAAACCTCGACCAACTGTCCTATGACAACAAGCGCGGACCCAAGGTATATATGCATGGACGTGCACGCCACCCACCGACTAGCGAGTCCCGGCCTGCGGTGCCTCAGCCACTGGGTGCTATCTGGCCCCACCGCGCCGAGCCGAGCCGCAGGCCTGAGCAGTGAGGAGAGACAGGTGGTGAGGCAGGTAGCAAGCAAGCAGGAGAGGGCAGGGGTGGGCGGTGTGGGTGCCCTTGACCCACCCGCCGTGACCCTGGCCTGCATCCTTAAGACAAGCACGGCCACAAGGAGGCGCTGCTCTGGGAAGTGCATGCGAATCTCCAGGTCCGCCAGGGTTTCCTAGTGGAACCCCGGGAGGGAGCCTGCCCACCTGGTCACTTCAGAGTCTGGGCTGCTCCTCTAGGAGCAAGAGGAATCAGGTCTGAGCTGAGAACTCCCAAGGTTTTGGAAAAATCAGCCCCGTCTCTGTTCCCAGTTGCATTCCAAAACTTTTCTATTTCCTGTCCGCTGCACGTCTCGTTCTGAGTCTCGGTCCACTTCAGCTTGCATGCTCAGTGCAAAAAAATGAGGACAGGAGTGAGATGGAAAGAGAGACCTGGAGCAAGCATTAAGCGAGAAGAGCAGAGCGTGAGGCCAGGACATCGAGCAGGCTGAAGGAAAGGACAGGCAGCAAGGCCAGGCCAGCAAGGAGGCAGGAGGCAGGCGCACAGTGCAGGTGGCAAGGACAGGCCACAGCAGCTCTAGCTCAGCTGCCTCGGGGTTCCTAGCAGCTTTGGCCCCACTCTTGCCACTGAGGCACAATGTTTCCTTTCCCGGCTACCTGCTAATGCTCCCTCTCACACCACAGGCCGAGAAGGTGCTGCAGTTCGACCCGGGAACCAAGAACGTGACGGCTCTGCTGATGGAGGCCCGGGAACTGGAAGCCAGGGTCATCATCCTATCTGCGAGGTGAGTAGGCTCGGTTCCTCATCACGTCACTGGGATTCCGCCTGGGGCATAGGTCCAACATGTGGCCTGAGTTGGGGGCACCATTGGGCAAAATGAGCTTCAATTTGAAAGAAAAGAAAGGAAGAAAGGAAGGAAGGAAGGAAGGAAGGAAGGAAAGAAAGAAAGAAAGAAAGAAAGAAAGAAAGAAAGAAAGAAAGAAAGAAAGAAAACTAAAACTTCACCAAGGAGAGCCCAACCCCACCCCACCATCCTCCTACTCACCCGGTAGCCTAGGCAACTCCCATCCTCCATCCCTCCCTGGATTCTTATCTTTCACAGTCACATAGAACCATTGCCCTAAGTTGAGCTTTGAGGGTTAGAGGTACAATGCTCGGAAGTCGGGAGATGCAGTTATGTAAACATCCTGAGGGCTGAGGATAGGGAAGGTGCCCCACAGAACGATGTGCAGGTGTACAGGTGAGGGTGTGCCTGAGGTCCAAAAGCACTGATGGAGAAAATCAGGCTGGTCCTGGAAGGGCCGTCTCCCACCGTATCTCACTACTGTGACGGTGCACAATAAAACCCCCTACTCGTAACCAACTAGTGTTTCCTGTAAAGGGAGAGACTGGCGCCTAAGACCCAGGGAAAGGAAGGATGGGAAGGGGAGAGTGGCGGCCCCGTTGACAATAGGGAGGTTGAGGTGGACCTAGTCCCTAGTCTGCCCAGCTCTGCTCTGACAGACTGGAGGAAAAAAACATGTCATCCAGCTCGGAGGAAAATTCCCTAAATCCTGCTGCCATGGTGACACGAGAGGAACAGGACCAGCTGTGTTCAGACACAGGATAGATGTCTATCTGTAGATCCGGTCAGCAACCTCTCTCTGTGCACAAAACCTGGTACACACCACTAGCTTCCACAGATTGTGGGGTGTGGCAGCCAGGACTCAGCCTGGAGGATAGACGATTTCTTCACTCAGATGGCTGGGCTGGCACTAGCTGCCCCGCTCTGAGGGTGGTAGCTGTCACATGTTGGTGTGGCCAACTCCTCTAGGAGCATCAGCAAGCAGGTGCCAACTGTCCCACTACATACGCGCGTGCACACACACAGACACACACGCGCGTGCACACACACACACACTGTGGCAGACACTTAACAGTGCAAAGACACACGGCAGAGTCCTGGTTCATTGCCTTTACTATTCAGTCTAGCTCAGTGATGCTCAACCTTCCTTATGCTGCGACCCTTTAATTCAGTTTTTCATGCTGCGCTGACCCCCAACCAGAAAATTATTTAGTTGCTACTTCATAACTGTGATTTTGCTACTGTTATGATTTGTAATGTAAATATGCAGTATGTCTGATATGCAATCCCCCCAAAGGGGGTCACAACCCATAAGTCGAGAACCATTGATTCTAACTGTATACTTTGGGGTGAGGGATGGTACAGGGCTTCTAAAGAATGAATAAAAGAGCAGGGCCTTGGTGGTGCACGCCTTAAACCCCAGCACTCGGGAGGCAGAGGCAGGTGGATCTCTGTGAGTTTGAGGGCAGGCTGATCTACAGAGCGAGTTCCAGGACAACCTCCAAAGCTATAGAGAAGCCCTGTCTCAAAAAACAAAATAGCAACTAAAAGAAAGAGAGGGGGGGCTGGGTGGTGGTGGCACACACCTTTAATCCCAGCACTTGGAAGGCAGAGGCAGACAGATCTCAGTGAGTTTGAGGCCAGCATGGTGTACAAGAGCTAGCTCCAGAACAGGCTTCAAAGCTACAGAGAAACCCTGTCTTGAAAAACAAAACAAAAAAGAAAAGGAAAGAAAGAAAGAAAAAAGGAATGGATTAAGAATACATCCATATGGGGCATCCCTATCAGTTGATAGAGCACTTAGCTAGCATGAACCATGATGTCCTAGCCCCAATCTTCAGCACTGAATAAAGACAGGTGTGGCGGTGCACACCTGTAATTCCGGCACTCGGGAGGCAGGAGGATCAAAGTTCAAGATCATTCTCAGCTACTTGGCAAGTTCAAAGCCTGTTTCAGCCTCATGAGACCCTATCAGAGGGAGAAAGGGAGTGGGAGAGAGAGAGAAAAAAATATGTCCCAAAAAAGGAGCCAGGAAGGAAATATATCCCTTGGAAGGCAAGCCCAGCCCAGGATACCCAAAGAAAGCTCTGCTCAGGAAAAGGCCCACCACACCTCCTATTTTCTGATTGTTTCTAGTTCTCATCGTAGGACTTGAGGGAGATTTGCTCAAGTTGGATAAAAGAATGTTCATTGTTCAGGATGGTGGGCAAATGAGTACACACAGCAGGCAGGCAAGAAGGCTTTCTTCAGGTCAAGGCTACTTAAGGAAGCTGTTCTATTAAAACAGACCCACTAGACTATCAGGGTCTTTCAAGCAAGTAGTCCTGCTTGGCTTATGCATTATAATGAAGATGAACAGGGCACAAGGCAGAGGACCACCCTTCATAGAATCCCACCACTCCAGGCCCCAGCAGCAAACACTCACCTCTTCAAGGCCAGTAATTCCACGACCACCCACGACAACTGAAGGGTCTTTGGACATAGGGTGAGAAAGCCTCTCCATGTTGAATACCTAAGGGTTAAAGACAGACTTGCCAGACACGGCTCTAGCAAAGAAGGCAGCAGCAGAAGGGTCATGGTAGGCAGAGGTACTAACATGAATATGAGCTGTGTGAACACCACCCATTGGCACACTGAGCACACAGCATTCACATACAAACACGCCCACACTGGCACACACCATATTCATGCCGCTCATACCTCACCACTTGTCCCCCACACACTGAGTTCGAGCCACAGTTCACACTGGTTTTTAAACCCTAAAGAACCTGTGGAATCGCAAGCTTGTGCACACTGGTGAGTGAGGTGCCACTGATGAGCAGCTACCCAGCGCTCATCACGTTCCGGCTCCTTCTGCACGAGAGAGGCTAAGAGTTTTGCAGACCTTGTTAAACTGACCTTTTTAATCGGGTCGACTGTCTGTCGGGTACACAAAATTCATTCCCCAAACTCCTCATTTTTATTTTCCTCCTGCTGCCTTTGTTGGCATCACTATGTCCCGTAAAATGGTCTGATGAGGTTTGATGGGTTGATCAGACCTTTTGTCCACAAGCATTGCATTGGTTGGAATCCCATCGAGTGACATTGCTCAGTAGGTCTGTGATGTGTTGGGGAGATGGGGCTCTCTGTCTGATTTGGTGGGTGTAGCTGACATCAGACACCCTCCTTGACATGTGTGGCGCTGGGTGACCTCTTCCGTGTTCAGTGCACTGCAGCATGGTCGTATATTCTTTTGGGTTTTGATTTGAGACAGGGTCTCTCTATGTTCTATTGTTCTTGCTATGTAGACCAGGCTGGCCTTGTGCTTGTGGAGATCTGCCTGCCTCTACCTCCCCGTGGCGGGAGTAAAGGCATATGCCACCACTTTGGCTCTGACATATATTCTTGCTGAGGTACTGCCTCGTTGTTTTTAATGTTGCTTATATTCATCAACAGTACCATCGTTTAGAGCTTTTCTTTTGGTTAAAATCATTGAAAAAGTTGGAGGCAGGATTTTAAGGAAGTGTGGCTTATCTTGGGCATAGATCAGCTGGTATACACCTAACCCAACAAGGACTGGAGAGATGGCCTCATCTGGGTCTTGCAGAGGACCCAGGTTCAGTTCTGAGCACCCCCAGTGACTCACAACCATTCAAAGCTCCAATTCCGGGGGACCTGACACCATCTTCTGACCGCCACAAGCACCAGGCACTTGTCTGGTGCACATAAATGCATGGACGTAACACTCACACGCATAAAATAAATTTAAAATAAAAACTTTTAAAAGAAAAATAACCAAATGTCAGGTAATCCACTTGGCTTCACTGCACCTACTAAACATGCACAGGCGAAGCAAAATGCCAGTCATAGCTGGGCCTTGATTGTCAGTCTGAGAGATGCAGGTTGAGGAGAGGACCCTTAGTGGCTACTGGAGCCCTGGAAGACCTCAGAGTCTTTGCTATGACCAGGGAGACCCAGCCTCAGGGGACTAGGACCCCTGTCTCACTGTCCACAGGAATTACCTATGTGAACACCTCAAACTCTAAGGACCATATGTCCCCACAAGGCAAGGCTTGTCCTGGTGGCCCTGACCTTGGAGGTCAGGGAACATACCTACTGTGAGAGGGGTCGGGATGCTCAGCTCAGCAACTAGGGCATGGGATTCTACTGGCATCTCCTCAGCCCAGAGCCCTCACCTTGTCATTCCACACCTTTGAGCACGGAGGTCCATCAGACCCATGGCTTGCCAAGAGTTCACCGCTTCACAGGTTCTGGAGTGGACTGCCTAGGCACAGACCCTACTCTGCCATTTACCACTGTCTTATCCGAGTTCAGAAAGTCATCTTGTACCCTATTCCTGCCTCCTAAAGGCAGAGGGGGCTAGCAGCTGAAGACTGAAAAGGCCCTGGGTCCAGCCTCACCGCCTATGCAGACCTCTGGGCCTAACAGCAGGAAGGGTGGTGGGCGCAGGCACGCTCCCCCCGGAGCATGTGAGTGGGAGAGGCTGTGGCCGGGAGTAGGGAGAGCTGGAGTCCTGGCTCGTCACCCGGGTCTGCCCCACAGCGAGGACGACGCTGCCACCGTGTACCGCGCAGCCGCGATGCTGAACATGACGGGCTCTGGGTACGTGTGGCTGGTGGGGGAGCGCGAGATCTCGGGGAACGCCCTGCGTTACGCCCCAGACGGTGAGTGCTGGACTGTGGGGTCGCTTGGGGCTGATGATCTGTCCAGTCTCTAAGCTACGGAATCGCGCAGGCATCATCGGACTGCAGCTCATTAACGGCAAGAACGAGTCGGCCCATATCAGCGACGCCGTGGGCGTGGTAGCGCAGGCAGTCCACGAGCTGCTAGAGAAGGAGAACATCACCGACCCGCCGCGGGGTTGCGTGGGCAACACCAACATCTGGAAGACAGGACCACTGTTCAAGAGGTGGGCGGGGTTGCTCTCAGTAGGTGGGAGGAGTCATCCCTTAGGAGGTGGGAAGGGCTGGGGTTTTGGTTTTTGGTTCTCTCTCTCTCTCTTCCTTCCTTCCTTCCTTCCTTCCTTCCTTCCTTCCTTCCTTCCTTCCTTCCTTCCTTCCTTCCTTCCTTCCTTCCTCCCCTCCTTCCTTCTTTCCCTTCTCTTCCTTCCTCCCTCCCTCTGTCCCTTCCTTCCTTCTTTCCTTTCTTTTTGGGGAGGGTGGTTTTGGATTTTTGTTTTGTTTTATTTTGTTTTTTGAGGCAGGATTTTTCTGTCTAGTCCTGATTGTTCTGGATCTCACTCTGTAGACCAGGCTGGCCTCGAAACTGAGATATCCATCTGCCTCCGCCACCCGAGTTCTGGGACTAAAGCTTTGTGCCACTACTGCCCAGGCAGAAGGGGCGTTCTTTAGCCATGGTTCACTCTTCCAGGAGTGGTCCAGCCAGACTTTTGTTTTGTTTTTCAAGACAGGGCTTCTCTGTGTATCCCTATTGTCTTGGAACTTGCTCTGTAGACAGGCTGGCCTCGGTCTCACATAGATCCACCTGCCTCTGCCTCCTGAGTGTACCGCCATGCCTGACTTGCAGCGGTCTTATCTAGGACATGCTATGGTTAGTCCCCTATGGAGGTGACTGTCCACATTCCTAGTACCGCATCCTGTCTTCACCATAATAACCATCCCTTTTCCCACCACAAGCGCCCTTACCTCTGCTGTCACTGAAGCTGTGACTGCCTCCGCTTCTCCACCCCACACTGCAGGTTTTACCTAACTCCCACAGTGCCTGGTGCCCTAGAAGAAAGCCCTTGCTGCAGGCGGGGCTTGGGACCCTCTACGGACCCAGAAATTCAGAGCAGGCATCCATTGACAATGAGAGATTTAAGGTTGACCAAGGGAATGGCTGCAGAACTTAACCCCAGAGCCAATGTCCACAGCGCCACCACATGTTCCCATGCCATCCGTGCGGTCACAGGCTGCACATACATGCACACAGACCAATGAATGCACACAGGAACCCAAAGAGGAACATGACATGGTGTGCCACAAGCACACTCACAGGGGTGACCCCTACATTTGGGTTGCATGCACACAACCTCACTGATATGGTCCAGTGAGCAAACATACAGCCAGGAAAGCCCCCCAGTGGCTAAGATGAGGAGGTGGTTCATTCTATTTCCACCATTTGATGGCGAGTGGGCCTGAGGCTCTCTGGGCTTCTGCCTCCCCTGTAAAACCAGGATGGTGGCTCTGACAGTCATAGTCCTCATTCAGAGAAGCCCTTGTCATGGGGTCGGCATCCAAGACCCACTCAGGAGCTGGAGCTGTGCTGTCCATCTGGTGCCGGGAGGCACGCACCACGGTGTCTGCTCAGTGTGAGGAGCAACCATCTGCTAATCTCTCCTACCTTAAAACCGGGGTGGAAGGGGCGGGAGCTTGGGCTGCTCAGAAGGAAAGAAGAGCAGCTGCTGTGGTTAAGTCGAAGCCCCGCTCTCTTCCCAGGGTACTGATGTCTTCCAAGTACGCGGATGGAGTGACTGGCCGTGTGGAATTCAATGAGGATGGGGACCGAAAGTTTGCCAACTATAGCATCATGAACCTGCAGAACCGAAAGCTGGTGCAAGTGGGCATCTACAACGGCACCCATGTAGGTGGGGGTCATGAGGGGGTGGGGGCTGGGGCCTTAGGGTCCTGGGGCCGAGACCCCTGCGTGGCCACCCTCTATCTCATACTCCCACCCCCAGGTCATCCCAAATGACAGGAAGATCATCTGGCCCGGGGGAGAGACAGAGAAGCCTCGAGGGTACCAGATGTCCACGAGATTAAAGGTGGGGGACCCCGTTGAAATATTCCAACCTTCCCATCGCCAACACTTCATTACTCCTTCAGGCCAGGAGGAAAGGGGGTGTGGGCACAGCACACAAATAAAGGGCGTGGAGATGAGTTTGCTAGCAGCTGGTTCTGGCACATGTGGCAGCGGCGGCAGAGGAGGCAGGGGTCTAGGCAGGGGGAAGGAGAAGCAGAGGTTTCTTTTTCTTTTTTTCTTTCTTTTTTTTTTTTTCTCGAGACAGGGTTGACAGGGTTTCTCTGTAGCTTTGGAGCCTGTCCTGGAACTAGCTCTTGTAGACCAGGCTGGCCACGAACTCACAGAGATCTGCCTGCTTCTGCCTCCCAAGTCAAGTGCTAGGATTAAAGGCGTGCGCCACCGCCACCACCGCCCGGCCTGAGAAGCAGCAGTTTCTGCCCAACAGGCTCTCTCTAGCACTTTATCCTGCCCCAGCTCCAGCTAAGTCTGAGGAAGAACTGATTAGTGGGGGCAGACAGTGGGTGGGTACTCTGGGCCGCAGGGCAGAGTTCAGCTTAGAATTGATGCTCTTTGGTGTCCCCTTTCTCCCTGGGATCCCAGGAACCCCCTTCTTGATCTGGCTTCCTCCTTCATAACCTCTTCCCAGCCTGATTCACACATTCCCTGGGTTCATCCATTCCCTCTGCCTAAGAACTATTCTGAGTTCCTCTTCATGTTGAGACACAGCACACCCAGCTCTGATACCATAGAGCTCCAAGGACAGGATCTGAAGTGCCATGTGCCCAGCCACCCTTCTCTCAGTGCCATCAAATATCTGGGGCCGCGGTCTCACCTGGCGAGCGCCCGCCTCCATTCCTCCTGGGATGAGTCAGCATGTCACTCACAAAGCCAGTGTCCTATCTGTTTGCAGCTCAGGCACCTGATGTTGTCAAGTCTGAAAGCACTGGGGAGTGGCACACGTCCTTAATCCCAGCACTCCGGAGGCAGAGGCAGGTGGATCTCTGTGAGTTCAGGCCAGCTTGGTCTACGCAGATAGTTCCAGGACAGCCAAGGCTATACAAAATTCGAAAATTAGAAACAAAACAAAACAAATAACAAACATCACTAACCAAGGGGACCCATCAAGGTGCAGATGGCTATTAGCCATGTTTCTGGAGTCACTGATTTGTTACATTTTATTTTATGTGTATAAGTGTTTTCCTGAATATAGTATACATACATACATATATGTGTATATAGTGTTTATATATACATACACATATATGTATATAGTATACATATGCACATATATGTGTATGTCGTATATATGCATACATGTGCACCATGTGTATGTCTGGTGCTCCCAGGGCAGAAGAAAACGCAGAATCCCCGTAATAGGAATGGATGGTTGTGAGCCGCTCTGTGGGTGGTAAGAACAGAATTGAGTCATCTGTAACTGCAGGTCCTCTTAACTGCTGAGCCGTTTGTCACACCCCCTCGTCAAGTTTTTGGCAGCACTAGCACCTATTCTTGTATAGAAAAAGGAATATGGTCCTGTCCCCTTCTCAAGACTCCCAGCTGAGTGTTCCTCCTCCACTGCCTGTCACCACAGCCAGCTTTGCCATCCTGTCCTTGGTCTGCCTACCCCTCTGTTCTCCACATCCCATCGAGGCCCTCAGCAGCCAGCTGTGTTCTGTTCCAGTACCTCAGACTTGTGCCTGTCCCCATCCTCCAGACTGTGGCTCCTAGGGGAAGGGGAGGGAAGAGGGCCAAAGCCAAAGTGTGTGCTGAAGAGGCAGCCCTGGGAGAGGAGCATTAACCAAGCGTGGTGGAGCTTGCCTTTAAACCCAGCACTCTGGAGGTAGATGAAAGAGAATCTGGGGTTAAGGTTGTCCTCAGCTACATAGCAAGAGGCCATCTGGACTGTATGCAGCCCTGTCTTTAAAAAAATCTGGAGTTGGTAGGACATGCCTTTAATTCTAGTATTAAAAGTCAGGGTCAGGTGGATCTCTGTGAGTTCAAGGCCACCATGGTCTTCATAGGGATTCCACATCAGCTTGAGCTACGTAGTAAGACCCTTTCTCAAAAAAAAAATGGGGATTGGCAAATAGCCCAATGAGCAGCATGAATTTGGATTTCTGCATCCATATAAAAGTCTGGGTGTGGCTGCATACTGTACTCCTTGTTAACCATGTTGTTGTTGTTGATATAGTGAGTGGGCAGAGACAGTCTCCAGAGCTTGCTGAGTGACCAGCCTAACCAATTACTGTGCTCCAGGGTTATTGAAGAATAACCTTCATCATGTCATAATAATAATAATAATAATAATAACGGAGCTGGAGAGATGGCTAAGTGGTTAAGAGCACTGATTGCTCTTCCAGAGGACCGGGTTCAAGTCCCAGCACCCACACTGCAGCTCACAGCAACTGTAACTGCAGTTCCAGGGGAGCCAGTGTTCTTTCTGGCCTGCGTGGGCACTGTATGCACCTGGAGCACGGACATATCTGCCAGCAAAACACCCATACACATAAAATACAAATAAACAAATCTTTAAAATAAAATAGGGGCCAGAAAGATAGCCTCTTAGAGGTTAAGAACACTCATTGCTCCTCCAGAGGACCTGGGTTCAAGTCCCAGCACCCATATGGCAGCTCACAACCACCTGAGACTCCAGTTCCAGGGCTGCTGATGCCTCCTTCTGATTTCTGTAGGTGGGCTCTTACATGTATGTGATACACATACATATACTCAGGCACACACATAAAATAAAATAAAAATGCTTACATAATAAAAATAGACAGCTACAGAGAAAGACACCTGACATTGGCCTCTGGCTTCCGTGTGCAGTTGCACACATGCATGAGCACACAGGAACACAAACATACATGTAGACATACCTTGGAAAGGAATTTTTTTTTACAATATTCTCAGTATTCTGTCTGCATGTATGCCTGCAGGCCAGAAGAGGGCACCAGATCTTATTACAGATGATTGTGAGCCACCATGTGGTTGCTGGGAATTGAACTCAGGACCTCTGTAAGAGCTGTCAGTGCGCTTAACTGCTGAGCCTTCTCTCCAGCCCTTGGAAAGGAATTTTTAAAAAGACAAGAGTAGGGCTGGAGTGGTGATCCAGGGGAGGACCCGGGGTTCAATTCCCAGCACCCACATGGCAGTTCACAACTGTCTGTAAGTCCACTTCCAGGGGATCCAGCATCCTCACACCAGTGTACATTGAATAAAATAAATTTTAAAAGTAAAAAAATAAAGCTGGGTGGCGGTGGTGCACACCTTTAATCCTAGCACTGGGTAGGCAGAGGCAGGTGGATCTCTATGAGTTCGAGACCAGCCTGGACAGGCTCCAAAGCCACAGAGAAACCCTGTCTCGAAAAACCAAAATAAACAAATAAATAAAAAATAAAAGGACAAGGGTCAAAGACTGAAGGCTTCCTGCCAGTGGAGGCCAGGGTGGCTCTGGCAAGGACGCAGAGTTTCTCCTCTGTGATTGGTCAGAGATCGTTCCCTGTCCACACAGTAAATACTACACAGTCATACTGCGACAGAGTGATGTCTGAACTGGGATTGGAGGAAATGGGCTACAAGAAGAGGACAGCATTGCAGGAGGCACTTTGACGAGCCAGGGCCGATGGCTGGGGAAGTCTGTACCCCACTTCAGCACCTCCCCAGACCTGTGTCCATACCCCGAGGGCAGAACCGATGCTAACCACGTCAGAAGGATGTGGACTGACCTCTGAAAACCAGTGGGACAGGGCCCGGGTGTGTATTTCTCAGAGCACCGGAAGATGGAGACGAGGGGTTGCTGTGTGCCCAGAAGCCGCCAGCCCTGGGGACAACCAAGGGCAGGTGGCCCAGGCTGGTTCTTGTCTTTCTCCCAGATAGTGACAATCCACCAAGAGCCCTTTGTGTACGTCAAACCCACACTGAGTGATGGGACATGCAAGGAAGAATTCACGGTTAACGGTGACCCAGTCAAGAAGGTGATCTGCACAGGGCCCAATGACACCTCGCCAGGCAGCCGTGAGTGCCGGGCAGAGTGTGGCAGGGTACTGGGCAGTGAAATCGGGAGCCCGCTGATACTATTCTCTAACTGCCCACAGCACGCCACACGGTGCCTCAGTGCTGCTATGGCTTCTGCATTGACCTGCTCATCAAGTTGGCACGGACCATGAACTTTACCTACGAGGTCCACCTGGTGGCAGATGGCAAGTTTGGCACACAGGAGCGGGTATGGAGTGGATGGCAGGGGCGGAGCCTGGAGGAAGGGGCTAGTGGGAGGATCCTGTGAGCTGAGATGGATTCATTGGAAAGTCTTTGGGGGTGGGTAGAGCCTTGTTCGGAGGGGCTGGGGCTGGGCTTTAGAGATGAGCTAGATACGGAACAGGAGATGTGCCCCCCACCTCCGTGTGCTAGGACTAAAATCTAGGAATGCTTGTTCGTTCGGAGAACCATACCCACCCTGTCTGCAGCCCCACTGGCTCTGTCGCTTCGCAGGTAAACAACAGCAACAAAAAGGAGTGGAATGGGATGATGGGAGAGCTGCTCAGTGGTCAAGCAGACATGATTGTGGCACCTCTGACCATCAACAATGAGCGTGCTCAGTACATAGAGTTCTCCAAGCCCTTCAAGTACCAGGGCCTGACCATTCTGGTCAAGAAGGTAGGCAGGGCTCAAGTGGGGATGGAGTAGGGGCATGGAGGGCCCAGGCAATGCTGATTCCCTGTTCACCTGCAGGAGATTCCCCGGAGCACGCTGGACTCGTTCATGCAGCCCTTCCAGAGCACGCTGTGGTTGCTAGTGGGGCTGTCGGTGCACGTGGTGGCCGTAATGCTCTATCTGCTGGACCGCTTCAGGTGAGCGCCGTGGAGGGAGCTGGACCCTTCAGTCTAGAGGGTGGGCAGAACTGGCAGGGCTGGGCAGAGCTGCCTCTCCTGTCCTCTCTCCCGCTCTCTCTCCCACCTCCCCTTTGCACTCTGCAGTCCATTTGGCCGGTTCAAGGTGAACAGTGAGGAGGAAGAGGAAGATGCGCTGACCCTGTCCTCCGCCATGTGGTTCTCCTGGGGTGTCCTGCTTAACTCTGGCATCGGGGAAGGTGAGACGAATCCAGGGTCCTTCCTGGCTGCATCCCCTGCTTTCCGGGGAACTGACCTAAGTCTCTGCCCACAGGTGCTCCCCGGAGCTTCTCTGCACGGATCCTAGGCATGGTGTGGGCTGGTTTTGCCATGATCATCGTGGCTTCCTATACTGCCAACCTGGCAGCCTTCCTGGTGCTGGATCGGCCTGAGGAGCGTATCACAGGCATCAATGACCCCAGGGTGAGGCCCCAGAGCTGTAGGGCAGTGTGTGTGTGTGTGTGTGTGTGTGTGTGTGTGTGTGTGTGTGTGTGTGAAAAAGAGGTTGAGAGGAAGTGTCTGCTCCTGGTGGAGCCTAGGGGGCAGCCGTGAGCTGAGGCCTCTGTCCTTGCAGCTCAGAAACCCCTCGGACAAGTTCATCTATGCGACTGTGAAGCAGAGTTCCGTGGACATCTACTTCCGGAGGCAGGTGGAGCTGAGTACCATGTATCGGCACATGGAGAAACACAACTACGAGAGCGCAGCCGAGGCCATCCAGGCTGTGCGGGACAAGTGAGCGAGCACACAAAAGGCCGCCTTGGCTGGGTGGGACGGTAAAGGGTCGAGCAAGGGGGACAGGCTCACTCAGGAAACACAGTGGAGGGTGTCTGGACTGAAGTATGAGCAGGGTGGGGTGACCAGGCTACGCGGGGCTCCTTTGACTCCACCTCTGCCCGCAGCAAGCTCCATGCCTTCATCTGGGACTCAGCGGTGCTGGAGTTCGAGGCGTCACAGAAATGTGACCTGGTGACTACGGGTGAGCTGTTCTTCCGCTCAGGCTTCGGCATCGGCATGCGCAAGGACAGCCCCTGGAAGCAGAATGTTTCCCTGTCCATACTCAAGTGAGTCTGCCCTGTGCTGGGGCCCTCTCTTCCCTTCTCTTGGCTTTAAGAGCCTCCCCACAAGGTTGGACCTTGTCTCTACTGCCCCAGTCGCAAAACACCAAACCTCTCTACCCCAGGCTAGCGCCTGTTCACCAGACACTGACATCATCTGCCGTAAAGGAAACTCCACCCAAACCAGGCATCAGCCCCATAAGAGAACCTTCCTACTCCCAGCCCAGCAAAGGCTACAAGCTTCCTAACTCCCAAAGCCCCACTTGGCAGCTGAGTGGTGGTGTCTCATGCCTTTAATCCCAGCACTTGGGAGGCAGAGGCAGGCGGATCTCTGTGAGTTCGAGACCAGCCTGGTCTACAAGAGCTAGTTCCAGGACAGGCTCCAAAACCACAGAGAAACCCTATCTCGAAAAACAAACAAACAAACAAACAAACAAACAAACAAACAAACAAAGAGCTAGTTCCAGGACAGCCACCAAAGCTACAGAGAAACCTTGTCTCAAAACAAACAAACAAGCAAACAAACAGACCAAAGCCCTACTTGGGCTGAAAAGTTGGTCCCATGGTACTGCCTCCCCTGTGAGCCCTGCCCATTCCCAGTCCCACCCCTGCTTCCAGCCCTGCCTTCCCTCTCCCCTTCCCTACTCAGGTCCCATGAGAATGGCTTCATGGAAGATCTGGATAAGACATGGGTTCGGTATCAGGAATGTGACTCCCGCAGCAATGCTCCTGCGACTCTCACTTTTGAGAACATGGCAGGTGGGCCCTCCGTGCTGCCTTGATGCCGGGAGGGATTGTCTGGGGGCTACAGCCTCCGGGCAGTCAGATGAGGCACTGGATACTTCACACAGGGGTCTTTATGCTGGTGGCTGGAGGCATCGTGGCTGGGATCTTCCTGATCTTCATCGAGATCGCCTACAAAAGACACAAGGATGCGCGTAGGAAGCAGATGCAGCTGGCTTTTGCAGCAGTGAACGTGTGGAGGAAGAACCTGCAGGTAGGACAGGCCACCCTCCGAGGCCTGGCGTCCAGGGCCCCGCCAGGCCACGGCCCTACTCTATCCCTACAGGCCGTGGCACTGGCTCTGGCTCATGGGCAGGACTGGTGCTAAGAGCCATGGCCAGGGGCAGTGGTGAGTGTTCCCAAGACACAGGGGCAGCACAGGCAGGAGCTGCCTGCAGGTGGCCACCCACTGCCAAGCTGGGCCAAGGGAGGCCATGAACTCCAAGCTTCTGCCTGGCCCCTCTGTTTCCAGAGTCACCTACTGGCACCCAATCCATAGGAAGGCAATCAGGCAGGGTAAGACAAGGGCCCGCCTGTGTGTAGTACGTGATCTGAGATGCATATGGCCTGCTACATCCCAGCTCCTTTGACACCCCTTCCGGAGACCCCTTTTCTTTCCGTGTCCAGCTCTGTGACTCCAATCTAAAAGGGGCTGCTCTGCCTCACCTGGTGCCTCAGGCCACATCCGTGTGGATTTGTGGCTGGCAGGGACGAGGCTGCATGTGGGATGGTCAGAAGCCACCAGGGAAAGGGACAGGGTGGGCAGTGAGGTTCACGCAAGCCTGAAGACTAGCGGCCAACGGCCAGGTTCCTATTCACTTGTCTCTTCTCTTTCTCTGGGTGTCTTGCTGGAGCTGTGTCCTGAGCTGACATTGACATTACAGTGAGGGCTGTGGGGGGGGACAGGGCTCTTGGAGCCCCCACATCTCTCATCCACCCGTTCTTGCTTTTGGCCCTACAGGTCCCCTGGGGACCTGGCCACAGCTGTCCAGGGCCATGCTGGCCATCAGACTCCAGGCCAGTGCCCCCGGATCTGCCTCTGTCTATCACTCCAATTCCAACTGGACACCTCCTTGGGTCCTTGGCCCCTTCCTGGTGTGTGCCTTTTGGGGTCAGCAGCCTCTGAACAAAGGGGCTGGTGTGGCCCCCGAGAGGAAGCTCTTCCTGTCCTCAGGGGCTCCTCCTCCTCAGGATGCCTCTAAGCCAGGGCCACCCAGGAGCCAGGGAGCCAGGCGAACATTCTAGGAAAAGTGCCAGCAGGACTCCAAGCCCAGCCCCAGCCCAAGCAAGGACAGGCCCAACCCCGGGCAGAAGAGGCCACTCTCAAAAGTCTGGCTGTTGGTCGGTCTGTCCAGCACAGTGAGGCAGGCAGGATTCAGGGCCTGAGTGGCCGGCCGGGCCTGGCAGCTGCCCCCAAGGAGCAGGCAAGGGCAGGTGTGGCCGCCACCCTTAGCCGTCTAATCACTTATACATATTCATTTTAGGATAGAAAGAGTGGTAGAGCAGAGCCCGACCCTAAAAAGAAAGCCACATTTAGGGCTATCACCTCCACCCTGGCCTCCAGCTTCAAGAGACGTAGGTCCTCCAAAGACACGGTAAGGGGGAAGCACCCCAGTCCCGCGTCTCTGACTCCTCCCTTGCCCCATGTCTGTCTCCCTCACCCTCACCATCCCACCCCTGTCCCCGCCTCCAACCCTGGCCATCCTTGCCGATGCCTCGAATCGGTCCTTTACCCACCCTCCACCCATACAAGGGTGCCGTCCTTTAGAACTCTCCGGAACTCTCCTCAAGCCCTCACTGGTCCTCAGCTTCCCCATGTGTCTCCACGTTAGTCTGCCCACCTCCCTCCCCACGCCATGACCCACACACCATCTGGAAGCCGTGTCATGTTGTTGGTCAGTCAGCCTCACCATCTCTCTGGGCTACCCAGACCCTGGGAACTAGAGTAGCCCTGTCCCAGGTCGTCCCTGCCAGGATACCACGCCACGTCTGTTTCATCCCTGTTTCTCTTGCCTCCACAAGGGGCTTGACACCTCGTTCTTGCTCTGCAACAGCTCTGGAGGGTGTAGCTGTGATGTCCCATCCCGTCCGTCTGTCTGGCCGCTGGCCCCGCCCCCCAGACACCTGTCTCACCTGTCTCACCAGAGCCATGCGTGTTGCATCTTCCATGTGGTCTCTGTGTGGGCCGGGGGCTGGGGGCTGGGCCTGGGTCCATCTGGGTGGACGGCTGGGGCCTTGCATTGGCATTGACCCTCGGTCACAGGGAGACCGTCAGGTGGGCAGTGGGGTGGGGCCAAGTTGAACAGGTCCCTGATGGAGGTGTGGCAGCAGTGCCCAGGTGATCTGAGCATAGACAGGGTGTCCCTGAAAACCCTGGCCTGAGCACACAGGGCAACACTCAGAGGGAGGCCCAGGAAGGGGAGACTAAGACCAGTGTTTCAGCTCAGACCCCCAAGCACTGCCACGAGGCCATTGTCAGAACCATACCGTCTGCCTTCAAAACCCTGTCCCCTGCCTTGGGCAGTACACCACCAAACCAGAAATGCATACTCAAAAGAAATTCCTCCAAAGGATCCCCATTTTGCTAGTCACCCTGGTCCTAGCCAAGAAGCAGCCCCTCTAGCCAGTGTCACCCACAAGGGGCTTGTGTCCCATGAGGAATCTGGGTTTGTGGTAGAGCCCTATGCTCAGGAAGAAAGGCACACAGACAGGATTTGGTGCAGAGCAATGGAAGTGCCAGGCTCAGACTACTCGAGTGCTCCAGAGAGACCTATGAGGCCTGGCTGCTCAGTTCTCTGAGGGCCCTGGTACAGAAAGAGTGGGTGAAGCCGAAGGGTCTGTGGGCTGCACCACCGTGAGGCTCCAGGAGCTGGTGCAAAGACAGTCTCCAGGGTCTCCCAGACCAGGGAAAGTGGGCACGGCCTATGCTACAAGATTGAGCCAGGATCCCCACAAGGGGCTGCTGGGGAGGGAGAGCAGGGCTGAGGGCGCTGTGGGTGGAAACTTGTGTGGGAAAGGGAAAATCCGACAGAGAGGATTATCTGTACTTTTGGGGCCAAGTGGCCAAAGTGGGAAGAGTACAAAATTCCTGCAGGCGGCAGGCCATTTTCAGAGGGTGTCATTCAGTCTTGGGGCCCCATCTGGAACTGGCCAGGTAAAGCTCAGAAATCTACACGGTTCCTTTCTGGGCACTTGTTCTCAGTTCAGTCTTTACCTGAGCCTCCCTGGGCACCAGGGACCCGTTCTTCCGGGCCATCTGAAGCTGGCCCCACCCTGCAGGGTTGACCTCTGGGCATTGCCACTGTGGGCTGGGTGGGGGAGGGCAACCCAGCTCGCACCCTGTCTCTGGGGCTGGGTGCTGTTCAGAGGGAGGCTTGGGTGGGGGCTCCTTTGGGTGGGGTGGGGTCGGTCCAGCTGCTGAGATCCTTTGCCCCTGTCCTGTGGCCGGTCCGGGCCAGGGCAGCACTGGGCGCTCAGGGCTGGGATCCCTGGTGGCCGGCAGGGCCAGCAGGTATTGATTGTTGGTTCTTATTTATAGAGCACCGGGGGTGGACGCGGCGCTTTGCAAAACCAAAAAGACACAGTGCTGCCGCGACGCGCTATTGAGAGGGAGGAGGGCCAGCTGCAGCTGTGTTCCCGTCATAGGGAGAGCTGAGACGCCCCGCCCGCCCTCCTCTGCCCCTCCCCCGCAGACAGACAGACAGACGCACGGGACAGCGGCCTGGCCCACGCAGAACCCCGGAGCACGACGGGGTCGGGGGAGGAGCACCCCCAGCCTCCCCCAGGCCGTGCCCGCCTGCCCGCCGGTCGGCCGGCTGGCCGGTCCACCCTGTCCCGGCCCCGCGCGTGCCCCCGACGTCGGAGCTAACGGGCCGCCTTGTCTGTGTATTTCTATTTTACAGCAGTACCATCCCACTGATATCACGGGCCCGCTCAACCTCTCAGATCCCTCGGTCAGCACCGTGGTGTGAGGCCCCCGGAGGCGCCCACCTGCCCAGTTAGCCCGGCCAAGGACACTGATGAGTCCTGCTGCTCGGGAAGGCCTGAGGGAAGCCCACCCGCCCCAGAGACTGCCCACCCTGGGCCTCCCGTCCGCCTGCCCTGCTGCCTGGCAGGCAGCCCCTGCAGGACCAAGGTGCGGACCAGAGCGGCTGAGGATGGGCCAGAGCTGAGCCGGCTGGGCAGGGCCACAGGGCGCTCCGGCAGAGGCAGGGCCCTGGGGTCTCTGAGCAGTGGGGTGAGGGGCCTAAGTGGCCCCGGCCGGAGGGGTGTGGAGCAGAAATGGCAGCCCCATCCTTCCTCCAGCCACCACCCTAAGCTACAGTGGGGGCCCATGGCCCCAGCTGGCTAGGTCACCCACCCACCCCTCCTCCAGCGCCTGCTCTCTGCAACCTGACTTCCTCCTCGGGTTGGAAGGCTCTCTCTCCTGCTGCACCACCCTCCCACGACCCTTCCCCACCCCATTCGCAGGGCTGGCCCTGACATTTCCCAGTGCCAGCCCTCACTGCCCTGCTGGCAGCGCTTCCCAGGGGTGCTCTCTGGCTCCCAGTTGTCCAGGGCTCCAGACTCCGAGAGGGCTGAGCCTTCTCTTCTGCTTGCAGCCACAATAGGCTTCCTCAGACGCTGGCTCGCAACGAGCCCCGCACCTTGGGCACCAGGGAGCGCCATCCGCCTCCCATTCGGGTGTCATTCACCCACCACCTTGTACATGACCTGCTCTCCCAGTGTCCAAGCGCGTGCCTTCCCCGTGTCGCTGGTGCGCAGTAGCGTGCTACTCCTCTGCCCCAGGGACACCGGGCGCGCACAGCTACTCCAACCCCGGTATTCAGTGGTGATGCCTAAAGGAATGTCAGAAATTTTCCGGTTTTTTTGTCTATTGTTGACGCCTACAGGGAGTTTGAAGGGAGGCCAAGAATTTGGGGACAGTTTTCAAAGTGCAGAGCACTGGGGGAGGGCTAGAAACAACCGCAGCCTCCTTAGGCTTGGGTTGCAGCCGCTGCAGGGCTCCCAGCATCCTCCTGGGAGGTTGGACCCTCGGGATCCAGCGGTCTCCTTAGTAAGGGGCGTACTGTGGTGCGGCCGCGGCGCCGCCGTGCACCACAGGCAGTGAGCACGGAGCCCAATGCCAGGCAGATGGCCAGACTGGCGAGGAAAGAGACCGGCCCGAGAGCATATACCACCGCCAGGTCTCGCGCTGCGAGTGTCTGAGCGCAGTGTCTGAAGGCCGTGTCCGGAAAGGCTGTCAGTAGGCTGAGCGTCTGGCGTCTTGGAGACACGCAGAACAGGGTCTCAGTTTCTGCGGGACACAGGAGCGGCATCAGATGGCAGCAATTGCACCAAACATTATCTGTCCTGCGCCCCAGATGGCTCACCTGAAGCGGGACGCGGGTGCTTGCGCAGCCAGGTGCAAAGCGGACGCAGCGCGCAGCTGCATGCCCAGGGGTTGCCACGCAAGCGCAACACGTCGAGCGTGGGCAGGCTATTCAGCAAACCCGCCTCGAGCGCAGACAGTGAATTGTCCTGCAGGCTGAGCACGCGCAGTAATGGGAGCGCGCCCAGGATCGAAGGCTCCAGGAATGCCAACCGGTTACCCGCTAGGGAAAGAAAACGCAACGCGCGGAGCGGCACGAAGGTGCCAGGAGACAGAGTTTCCAACTGGTTGGCGCTCAGGTCTAGAAATTGCAACACGCCCAGACCCCAGAAAGCTCGAGCGTGTACTGACCGGAGCCGGTTCTCCCGCAGGTCTAGGTATAGCAGCGCGTCCGCCCCAACGAAGGCACCTGGAGGCAGCGCGCTTACGCGATTGTGATCCAGAAGCAGTGAGCTTACTCTCCAGCTCAGGCCCGCTGGTACCGTGGGCAGCTCAAGTGCGGAGCAATTGACCTTGCCACCAAGTGAACATGAACATGCCTCGGGGCACTCGGGGACCACCGGGGATCTGGAAGGGAAGGTTCCAGCGTGCTCCTGTGTCCAGACACGCCTCAACGACAGCAGCAGCAGTAGAGACAGTTGCGGCAGAAGCCGCAAGAAAAAAGAGCCCCGCATGAGGGCTGCTCAAGAAGACAAGGGGACCTAGATCCCTGTGCGGCTTCGGAATGCAGATGACCCGGAGTTTGTCCCTTCCTCACCTACAGAAGTATTAACTCTCCTGCCCAAGCACAACAGTTTCTGTCCCTCAACTGGTTCCTTGTCTTGGGCGGGGGCTAGGCACAGAGCCAAAGCCCAATACTGCCAACCACCTGTCCAAGGCTCGTCTTGGCTTGGCTCTGAGCCCATAGTGGAGCTGATGAGACCACTGGACGCCCCACTGAGACCTAAAGAGCAGGGTCAAACCCACCAGCTCCACATAGGATGCGACCCACAATGCCTTGCTCCATACCCCAGTCTCAATTTCATCCCGTTTCAGCAAAAAGACCCTATAGAGTCTGTCCAGTCCCTTGACAGGATTGGTGGAGGTATAAATGCAAAGGAAAGTCTTAAAAGTGTAGGAGGGATGGCAAACCTAAGGCAAAAGAGGGAGTGTACCCAACCCTCACCCCCTTGGAGCCCTTGAGGGCAATGTTAGCAGAAAGGAGTGCTGGCTCAAGTCTGGGCAATGCAGCTCCCTTTGGACTTGCTAGCTACAGGTCCTGTCTTGGGAAATCTGGGAAGTAGGAAAGGCCCAGGGTCAGTCATCTTTGTAAGGCCAACAGTAGGAAGGTTCAGCTGAGAAAAGCTGAACTGGCTAGCTGGGCTAGGAGCTGAAAACCCTGGCTCTGCCCCTGGGTGGAGACACCTTCCGTGATCTATGACAAACACCACCTCGAGGGACTTGCAAGAAGGACAGCACACAATCACTAAATACTGTTTAATTCCCCAGCCTAGCTGCCCTCCGCTACTGTGGAGGAGGTGGAGGTGAAGGTGGTGGAGGAGGCTCCTCTAGAGGAACCTCCATGGGAATGGTCATGAGGCCCTGGTTGTCCAAGGTTGGCATCATGGATACCTCCAGGTCACGGTCCATGAGGCAGGACTCCATGTGCACCGAGCGCAGGTCCATGCGATCTGTCCGGACCCCAAAGGGCCCTATCAACCTGCATGATGGGCTGGGTCAGCATGATCTGGCAGGGCCTTGGCCACCCAAGAGAAGCTGGCCCTTGAGGACATTCTCTGGATACCACTGTGATCTCTACTTCCAGGAGCGGGCAGAGAGAGGACACAGCTCACCCTTGAGGCTTTTCCTGGTGCGCTTACCTGTTTTCCGTGTGTCCGGGGCACGAATCACTGAGGGGGACAAAGGCAGGTGTGAATTCTGGAGAAATGCTCTTCCCACATGCCTGGAAGCCCCCTGTAACCTCTTCCTGGAACCCCCATGCCCCACACACACCCTGGAAAATATTACCCCCAGCCTCTCATGACACACCACCCCAAGAAGAGGCCCCTCAAGGCATGGCTGACAGCCCAGGGCCAGTAGCATGGCCCCACTCCTGTTGCACCCAACCCCAAGCTCACGCACCCCTTGGCCCGAAAGACACCAATCGCCACAACAACGAGTGCACAGAAGCAGCTGGCACTGACACCAGCCAGTACCACAATGAGGGCAATAAAGGCCTCACGGCTGAGGCCAAGGCTGCATTCACAGTAGGTTCCAGCTGCAGAAACAAGGCCACAAGACCAGGAGCCAGTCACCTGACTGTGGACGACCTCAGGTCGTCCCTCACCCTCCACCCCAGTGGCTCTCAGGACACAAGTGGCTTGCCCTGCTTGGAAAAGGGTGAGACTCTGGCTGGGGGGCTAGTGAGAGGAGGCACCTGCAGCAGGGATGAGCAAAAGGGACAAACATATCAGACCAAGGGGGCTGCCAGCTGAGCAGGAGTCAGGCTGGGGACAGGGGGCCATGTTCAGCCCCCAGCCCCACCACACACCTCTAGACGGAACTTATTGGAAGATGCTGACCTCACAGTGGGGCTGTGAGGCAGAGGGTGTGGGGGTAGGGACTCAGAGAACCCAGGCCACTTGGATGCTGGAATTCTAGGAGCCCTGGGCGGACAGCCCTGGATGGAGCAGGTAAAGGGGACAGGGTTTGCGAGCTCTAGTCAGATCTGCGACAGGGGATAGTAGGGCTATAGTTTTACAGACAGCAGCTCTAGATAAACGGGTGAGAATCTTACTTTGTCCTCTGGTGTTGGGGACCAAGACCTTAGTTTGCTTGTCCACATCTGACCTCTGAGTAGAGTTAGAGCTCTACCAGACTTCCCGTTAACAAAACCCTCCCCAAGTTGAGGCAGGTAGGGGACAGGGAGACTATGGGAGGTGGGGTGAGTATGTGTTCAGCTGCCCTCCTTGGTTGCTTTGGAGGACTGAGCTCATATAGCCTTTAGTCCGGGTTAAGAGACTGCTGGTATCCTAAGGAATCCTTGATCATCCATTGGGATGGGAGAGTCATTGGCTACATATGCCTGAGCTGGACACCGTACCATAGCCTTAGAATAACACCCCCAGGCAGCAGATGGCTCAGAAAGGGTTGCAGTCTCTGGCTCACACCTCTTATTAGTCGGAGCTCGATGCTCTGAGGGTCTGTTGACTCTGTAATCAGCTGCTGCCCAAGGGAACTAGTTTGCCTACAGGCTGGCATGGTCAGGGTTAACCTACAGTTCTGTCCTGAACTTGTTGTCCCAGGCTGAGATGCAGGCGCAGCCCCACCCGGCTGCCACTCTCCTCTATGAGGATCTGCCAAGCAAACTAAGAGGAAATGTCAGCCCTGCAGCTGAGCCCAGCCTCCTGCCAGCTGGAGCCAACACGGTGCCAGGATGGGAGGGCACAGCTTGAACCCACTGGCCCTCATCACTGGGGACATCCCTGACAGCAGACACAGGTACCCTTACAGGGTTGGTCGAGAAACAACTCTTGACATGAACTTTGTATTGGTTAAACAACGAGAACCAAGACCTCTCTGGTCTTTAAGATACGTCCACAAACTTAGTCTAAAGGAATGCAGGGCAGAAGGTGTGCCTGAGGCCCAGGGGCTGGCACTGTCACCCTACCAGGCCAGCCTAGCAAGTTTAGATCCTGTTAGGACAAAGACACACCCATCTGTGGCCAGGTGGTATGAACCAGATAGGAACACCTTCATGGCCTCTAAAAGGTTGTGTTCTTTTGTTTTTGGAGGCAGGGTTTCTCTGTAGCTTTGGAGCTTGTCTTGGAACTAGCTCTTGTAGACTAGGCTGGCCTTGAACTCACAGAGATCCACCTGCCTCTGCCTGGGATTAAAGGCATGTGCCACCACTGCCCACCACCTGACAGTTATTCTTGTAGCAATAGCACTTAAGTGGGGTAGGGCAGGGTCTGAGAACTGGGACTAGAGGAGAAAAACCTCATCTCTGAAATACCGTGAACAAGGCTTCCTACATTTATGGGAACCCTCAGGCTATGGCCAAGGTCCTGTGCCTAACACCTGCCTTCAGTCCTTTAAAACCTGAGGCAAGAAGATTCCTCTAGAACAGCCGGGTGAGGTGAAACCCTTGAAGGGGATTTCTGCTCAGGACCCAAGTACAGAATAAGCCAAAGCCAGTAGCTGAGGATGAGGGACGAAGAAGGGCATCTAGGGGTAATGGCAGCAGCTGAGACTGGGTGTGGCTTGTGGCCTGGGATCCACCTTGGGCAAGGATCAGGATGTGCAAGCAATGATTCCAAAGAGCTTTTGTTCCCTTTGAGGATGGTGCCTCAGGTCCAGGTATTTCCTGCCGGCAAACAGCTGTTCTGGGACAGGGACGCAGGAGTCCACACTGTGCCCCACCAGGTCCTAGCCTGTCCTCAACTAGCATCTGGGACACAGCTTGCTTTTCAGGGTGGCTGAGCCCTAACTTGAGGGAAAGGATTAAATTGGTTCCTGGCTCTCCTCTCACCTCTGCCCTTGTCCATAAATTCTGACTGCAAATCTTGAGGACATCAAAGAATCTGAATACATACATGTAATATGTAATATCTGGTGCAAGAAAGGGGGACAAAGATCTAATCCTCTGGCCACTAGATTATGTCCTTAAGTGGCTACTGTCTGCTGGACACAAGGAGTATATCTGACTCAGGTTGCCTCACTTTGGAAGACCTGGTGGGTGCAAATGTCCTAACAACACAAAGCCTGGCATTAACTCCACATAGGCTACACACAAGTGAAGATCCATGATTCCTTTAAAGACCACAAAAGCAGGATGGGGCTATACGTCTAACTCAGGAGAGTCTGGGGAGCTAACCCTATTTACTTTTACCCAAACAAGCGTGGGTCCTGGGCAGCCTATAGAAGGCAGCTTCAGGGAATCTATTGCCTTACCTGCTGCTAGGAACACGGGCCCTATAGAGCTAATGTAGGATGGTTATGGAGGACAAGCTGGTATGTATATGTGTTCAAAAAACTACACGAAAAGATGAACCAATCTACTTTAATTTTAATTTGTACTTTGGGTGTTAGGCAGGGAACGGATGGGGGCTAGGCACAGACACATGGGGGGTAAGGAGGTACCCTAACTGTCTATCCAGTGGCCACACAGGCATGAATGCTATGGGTCAGAGCTCAGAAGAGGGACATCAGTTGCAACTCTTAGGCAGGCGGTAGACACCTGCAGAGTAGATGAGCTGCTGGTCGCGGACCTTCTTCTGCAGGTAGCCCTGGAGTTCCTGCAGGTCAATCTCAGCCAGAGCAGGGCCAGTCATGACAAACATTCGGAGCATGCTATAGATGCGCTCCAGAGAGAGGCTCTCTAGGTTGGTCAACATGGCCTGGATGTACGTCCAGAAGAGCTAGGAACAGAAGCCAGGGATGGTTAGACAGTCACCTTCTTGGCCCAACCCCAGCCCACTATGAAAGTGGCCAACGCACCAGCAATTCCTCTTCCTTCTGGTCAGCCTGGGACGCCATGCCGGAGTCGCTCTCATCATCGCTGTCAATCAGCACCATGTTGTCCCTGTCCTGAGGCCGCTCCTCCTCAATAACAGAGAAAGTGCCTGGAGGCTCCTCCCGCAGCACACCCTGCTGCAGCCACACTGACATGCGCCTCCGCAGCAGTGCCACAGGCATCTTTACCACCTTGCTCAGCTCCTCCAGGGTCCAGCTGGCTGTGTGCAGAATCACAGGAAAGCAGGGTACACTGGAGCTTTACTTCTCCAGTTAACCAGTTATCCCAGAGGGATGAGAATTGTCCAGCTTGACTCATGGGTAAAAGGAATGGTTGCTACCCCTAAATCCTGCCCTCCTGGGAGGGGGAGGATGGGGGACGATGATGGGACACAGGGACAATGTATCACCTCACTGCTCATTAGACAAGTGCCTAGTGGCTCCAAGGTAGTGTGCTCAGGCAGACCAGATGGGGTTCTAGGGACTCACCTTGGTCCTGGAAATACAGCAAGATCACTGCCTGCACTGGGGTCACTGCAACAGACAGGGTACGGTCAGCCAGCTCCACATCCATTGTCACCAAGCCCAGGGTGTGCTTCCAACTGAGGGTCCGCATAGCCTGGGCAGGAATCAGTAAGAATAATCCAGTGGGTTCCAGCCAGGTCCAGATGAACAAGGCACAGGCTCCTATGGCATGCTATCTGGCAAGGAATGGCTCCTGCACCAATGGCCTGTACCAATGCCATCCCTGGCAGGCAGTAGCAAGTGTGGGAGACCTGGTTCCAGTGCCCAGCTCCTGAGCAACCACAATATAACAATGGGTACTGCTGGTAAATTGTGTCCCTCTCATGTCTGATCCTTCAGTACCTCGGAATGTGAGCTATTTGCAAAGTTGATACAGATGTAATTAGTTAAGAGGGAATACTAAGTCAGGTGGTGGTGGCAGCGCACGCCTTTAATCCCAGCACTCGGGAAGCAGAGACAGGCGGATCTCTGTGAGTTTGAGGCCAGCCAGTTTGAAGTCTACAGAGGGAGTTCCATGATAAACTCCAAAGCTACAGAGAAACTCTGTCTCAAAAACCAAAACAAAAATCAAAAGAGAGAAGGACAAGGCTAAAACACAGGCACAGAAGGTAGTAGAGATGAGGCATAGAGTATATACAAAAAGTTGGGAAAGCAAGGAATGCTTTCTTATAGGCGTCAGAAGGAGCAGTGTTGCCAACACCCTCACACTGGACTTCTACTTTCCAGAACTAAAACAACATACTTCTGTTGTTTAAAACTACCCAGTCCCTAACACTCTGTTATAGTAGTCATAAAAAATGAATATTCTGCCAAGTGGTGGTGGTGTATGCTTTTAATCCCAGCACTTGGGAGGCAGAAGCTAGCCTGAGTTTGAGGCTAGCCTGTTGTACAGAGCTAGTTCTAGGAAAAAATAAATTCTGCTTTTAGGGAGGAATACTATTACATAAATAAATAGCTGGAATACTGAAGTGGCTTTGGGATTGCACAACAGGAAGTGCATGGACGCTGGAGCCTAGATTTGTTGGAGACAACTGGTACAATACTAAAGGTAAGGATGATGCTGGTGATGGTTTGGGAACAAGGGCTGCTGTCATCCTAGAGAATGCACACACCATGGAAAACACCACGGGGAACAACACTGGTATAGAAATATGAGCACTGAGGACCTTCTGAGGGCTCAGATGGAAACAGGGAACACGATACTAGACCCTGAGGGAAAACAGCTGTCAGAAAACTGCCAGATTGTAGCTAGTCATTTGCTAGTCTATGTGACTTGTAGATCCAACTGATCATCTCAGTAGAAACCAGTAACACATGGGCTATCCAGGAAGCTACCCCCCCACCCCCCACTTTCGAGAAAGGGCTTCTCTGTGGCTTTGGAGCCTGTCCTGGAACTAGCTCTTGTAGACCAGGCTGGCCTGGAACTCACAGAGATCCGCCTGCCTCTGCCTCCAGAGTGCTGGGATTAAAGACGTGCGCCACCACAGCCCGGCCTGTGCCTCCTGTTTTTTTAGCTGGATCCTTACTATAATGCCCTAGTTGTCTTGAAACTTGCTATGTAGAACAGACTAGCCTCAACCAGTAGTGTTGCTGTTGTGTCTGCTTCCCAAGAGCGGGATGACAGGCATGCACCACCACACCTGGCTCAGGATCAGCCTACTGCTGAGAAATTGTTTCAGTTTGGTAACAGCCCTCTGTCCTCTTGGCTTGCCAAGCAAGCCCACATGTCAGTATGGACTTTTGTGTTATCTCTTGTCACTTTCATTCAAACTGTTAGCATTATTGCTGGTGCAAAACTCAAAAACCTTGGTGGATTCCCCTGGAGTTTGCAGTGTCCAAGCCATCAGTGACAGAGCACTGAGTCAAAGAGCTGTTATCAAACTCAATTTCTTGCCGGACGGTGGTGGCACAGGCCTTTAATCCCAGCAGTCTTGAGGCAGAGGCAGGCGGATCTCTGTGAGTTCAAGGCCAGCCTGGTCTACAAGAGTTAGTTCCAGGACAGGAACCAAAAAAAGCTATGGAGAAACCCTGTGTCGAAAATTAAAAAAAAAAACAAAAACAAAAACAAACAATTTTCTCTAGTTGGGCTTCAGATGTTCTTTAGGGCTCATAACCTTTCTCCTTGCTCCTTTTGGGAATGTCTACTTCTAAACTACACTTACACTTGTCTTATCACCGTGCTTTGAACAAGACAACCTCACAACATCAAGCTGGAGAGGAAACCTGCTTCACATGGCTAAGACTTTTTTAGAAAGAGGTGTCAGTATGTAGTTAGGCTGGGATCACAGATGTGCACTATCACACTCGATTGGAAGACACTGATTTAAGAGTGGATGCTGAAATGGTTAACTTTGGAGATACTGGTATTGGCTAAATGTACTTTGCTCATGGGAAGACAATTAATTTTAGAAAACACAGACTGTCATTGGCCAAACTGTGCTATCTTCAAAGAAACAGGAAATACCTAACTCCATTGACACTTGGCCCCTTAGCTCCAAATACAGAGTCATTAAATACGTACTCTCCTAAAATGAGATTGTCCTGGAATCGAATGGGTCCTTAATCTGATATAACTAGCATCCTAAGAGAAAAACAGACATAGAGAAAACCTGGACATAAAGATGCTATTTACCAGCATAGCAGTGGTGGCGCACATCTTTAATCCCAGCAGAAAGGAGGCAGAGGCAGGTTGATATCTGTGAGTTCTAAGCCAGAGTGGTCTACAGAGCAAGTTCCAGGAGAGCTAGGGTTACACAGAGAAAACCTGTCTTGAAAAACAAAATAAAGCAAAAGAAACATTTACCTGGATCAGCCAGGGCTACTGAAAACTGCAACAGGCAGGAAGCAACTTTTTTGTCCTAGAGCATTCTGGGGAAGTACAACCCAATATCAACACATTTCTAACCTAGTAAACCCTGTAATTTGCAGTTTTTTATTAAAGTGGTGCCCAGGACACTGATTCTGCTATTCTGGTGGCCAAATGATGCTCTGAGTCCCTCTGGACCTCTGCAGCTCTTAAGGGAGAAACATCAATAAACCCAATTCAAGGATAGAAAAGGAGGCGGTATCAGTGGCTTCCCCTGGTTACAGCCAGTTTAGCTTCCCAGCACTGGTTCAACAGTCGTGACCTGCAAAATGGTCACAAAACATGGGCTATACAGTCAGCCATCCACAGACCCAGCAAGATCTCCTCTAGGAGCTCCGTGGAGAAAGACGAAGGAATCGTGGCCTAGGCCTAACCTCTTAGCACAGCCCTGTTTACCAAAGCTCCCAGTGCCAAGCAAAAATCAACAGGTATTTCATACTATCAAAGTAGTCAGAGGGATGGTAGGAGAGGACACTGAGTACGCAGGACTGGCCACTCAGGCCACTCAATCAGGAAGTGGGTTAGGGGTTAGGGTTAGGGTCAGGGCACTCAGACACCGTAACTAGATACATCACCGCGGAATAGGCCACAACAGGCCACACTGTTGACCAGTAACCACACTTTCACCTGGTGTCAGTAAAGGTCACAAACACTATACCTAGACATTTCCAGAAACCGAGACAGGGTTGAGAGCAGCAAGGCTCTCATCTCATAGCTACTGGCACAAACATTCCTCTTCTGTAACTTCCCCAATCAGGGCCCTCCATCTTGGTTCCACTTTGTTGCCCCCTGAAGGAAGCAGGTTTTAAGTTTTCAGGACTCATCCAGAGCACAGATCCTGAGCCTGAAGCAGAACAGGCTTCCTCCTGACTGCAGGCAGAAACACATCTAGACTCAGGACTTCCCCATCACAAACAAGATGCTGCAGGTGTTCCCAAGCCAGACCTGTCTGCACGGCCACCTAGTTTCTCCTAGCCTGACCCCTACAGGGGACTATATGCTCCTTCAATTGGGGTGTTTGCTACCTGGATGTCTGCACCCTCTCAGCACCTCTGGGTCAGAGCATTCATTAGGTTGTATTCTATGGCCTACAGAAGGCATCGTCACCTGTGGAGTGTGTCACACTCTTGCCTTCCCTGCCATAACTGACCACAAGCTCAGGAAAAAGGATCCTTGGACTTGGCCATACCACCCACTGTAAGGGTCTGATACACAGAGATACAAACTAGCAAGAGGCCTACTAGCGGTACCTTCAGTTTCTCATACTTCTTGCAGTAAATGTCTAGGGCAGCCCTGATGTCCTCAGGGACCTCCAGCTTCTCATCTTTGAAGGGAGGCCAAAATTCACTGGACAATATGACGGCATAGACCCCAAATGGCGGTTGTTCTTCTATAGGCCGCTTCTCATCCTCCTCACGGATATTGGCATTGATGCGGCGGGAATCTGCCATGTCCTAAGAAGGGACATCTCATCAATGTCCTGAGCTGAATGGAGGGAGTGGGAAACAACTGGCTGGGGTGTCCTGGACACTTACCTTGAGCATGACCTCACAGAAATGCATGGGGGCCTCACCAAAGCGCAGCTTCAACAGCTCCACATTACGGATCTCCCTGGAAAGACAAGTTTCTGGGAGGGACTGCAGTGTGCCTCCATTTCAACTGGTACCCTAAGAAGCCTTCCCAGGACACCCACTCTGCCTAGAACACCCTGGGCTGGAGGAAAGGCAGGAAGCACTAGGGCTTCCTTGGCCAATAAGGGCAGTAAATAGTCAAGTGTTTTCCTCCAAACATTGAATGAAGGCTTTAGGCCTCAGCGCCCCCTGGAGGTCAACCAGCCCCTTGCCTTACCTCTCAGGGCTGAAACTGAACTGGTGGAGGAGGCGATCTGCAAGTAGCGAGCGGTACTCATTGATAAAGAGGTCCTTACTGCCATAGATGCTGACCAGGAGGCTAATGATGTCTGAAGAGCGTCGCTTGGAACTCGACTTCCCTGCACAGCAGTGGGGAGAGGGGCATACCACTGGAACCTTGACAAGGACAGTGACACCCAGAGTTCACAGCCTGGAGGGCTTGCTCTCAATGTCCTGGGCAGCTGGGAGTAATATGTCTCCTAGTAGACCCAGAGTTGGTTCCTAGGGCATCTGTTCTACCCACAGTGCCTCATATCTCACAAGCACCTCCTGGATCCTCAATCAGCCATAAGGAATACAATAAAGGTCCTTGGGTTTTCCTTTTACTGAAGATGTATAGAGTTCATGCTAAGACCTAAGCAAGACAAAGAATACACAGCCTTTGAAAATCCAGCAGACTGTAGCCAAGCAAGAGATGGGACTCGGCCAGAGGTGCCACCTTAATACACTTGAGGACAAAATCACAGACAGAAGTGGGGTACAAACTTCCCATAAATCTGTTCTTTCATGTATGTCCCACAAGGGCACCAACTATAGTTAACTGGAGTGGCTAGACAGTGAGGAAGAGATAGCGAACAAGCTGGTGTTAAGCAAGGCCCTGACCTCTCATCTCAAGCTTGAGACAATGCTGATTCTGATACAGCCAGGCATGGGTAGCAACATATATGACAGAACCAACAGACCTCCAAAGAAACTAGCAGAGGGCCAAGGTGAGGCCAATAGGTAAACTGACCTGGATCAGCATCTACTGGGTCAGGCACCCAATCCTCGGGCTCGCCAGAATCATCCTCACTGTCCTGGCCGGTCTCCAGGCTGGCTGGGTCGGTCTTAGATAGCTCAACAGCCAAGTCTCCAGTCCCATCCGAGTCCCCTGTCAGCCCAGCCACAATCTGCCGTACTGTGTCCTCTCGTGTCCTAACCGGATTGAATGTTGCTGTCACCAACAATATACAAGGGCATCATGACACCTGGTATAACCCATCCTAGTGTGCCCAGTGCTAACTGGCATGTACTAAAGACAGGCCCATCTGGCTTCACAGAAAAAAAACAAAAAACTAAAGCAGCACTACTCTGAAAAAAGCAAGGGCTAAGACACTGAGATGAGTTCAATGACGAGGAAGGAGAAAACCCGAGCCAGAGCAGGCACCTCTGCTGCCTGAGAGCTTTCTGGCCAGCTTTGCCAGGGAATCCACCAGAGAGGTCACAGAGGCTCTGAAGGTTGAAGCTGTACAGATACCAAGCCTTTTTTTTTTTTTTTTTTTTTTTTTTGGTATTTCAAGGCAGGGTTTCTATGTTGCTTTGGAGCCAGTCCTAGAACTAGCTCTTGTAGACCAGGCTGGTCGGTCATGAACTCACACAGATCCGCCTGCCTCTACCTCCCAAATGCTGTGATTGAAGGTGTGCGCCAACGCCACCCGGCCCCAAATCTCTTCTTTAATCTGTCAGATTGGATCAACAAGGCTAGGCCCTAGACAAGCTTCTCTCTATGCCAGGGTCGGAGAAGTAGACCCTGATACACATATACACACACACAAACACACAAGTTTCTCTCTCTGCCGGGATCAGGGAAGTAGGCCCTGACACTGACACACACACCACACCTCGACAATGTGTGGTAGAAGACAACTACCAGCATTAGTAAAAGGAAAAGAGGCCCCCACCCTGAGCCAGTCCATGTCTACGGCATGTCAAGACCAGAGCTCAGCAGGAGTGCTAGTGGCGCTCACCTCAGGTAGCGACGGATAGGCTCACAAGCCACCTCTAGGATGACCATAGAAGGATCTAGCACACGTAACGCCTTGATGGCAGAAATGTAGAGAGTGATGATGTCACATGTGTTGACACCTGCAAGGGGATTAGGGGATAGAAATCATACAGCAGCCTGGACAGTGGCCTCCTGAATGCCAAAACTTGAGTATGCAACTAACCACACTGGCTGGGTGATCTGAAGGTCACCATGTGACCCTCATCCAAGGAGACTGCAGATTACCTTCTTGCCCCTACCCGATTCAACTGATTTATAATCACCAGAATTTTCCAAGGAGTAGTCGGCTATGGGTTTGACTCTAGAATGGCCCCAACAGGCTCATGGTTTTTGTTTTTCGAGAAAGGGTTTCTCTGGGTAGCCCTGGCTGTCCTGGAACTCACTCTGTAGTCCCACCTGCCTCTGCCTCCCGAGTGCTGGGATTAAAGGATATGCTGCCACCTCCAAGCTAGGCTCATATTTTGAAGGCTTGATTACCAATTCGTGGTGCGATTTTAAAGGTCCAAGAACCTTTACCAAACCATGTGTGGTAGCACATGCCTTTGATCCCAGCAACTGGGAGGCAGAGACAGGCAGATCTTTGTGAGTTCAAGGTAGTCTAATCAAATAAAGAGACCATGTCTCAAAAAAAGAACAAAACAAAAACAAAAGAGCCTTTAGTAGTCAGGGTTGAACCAGTGGAAACACATTACTTCCTGAAGTCTTGGAGTTCCTTGTCTGTGGCTTGCCATCATACCTTTCCCATTATGATGGACTGTAACCTTCTGAGACCAAGAGAAGAAATCCTTCTGCCCTGAAGTTGATTCTGTCATGCATTTGGTCACAAAAATAATACATAAACCACTTATAACCTTTAGATCAAGTCAAACAGACTCTGACTTTCTCCAAAGATGGATAAAGCCTCAGGGTTAACCCAGCTCTCCCAAAGACTTCAAAAACTGCTTCTTAAACTAGGTGGTGGTGATGCATGCCTTTAATCCCAGCACTCGGGAGGCAAAGACGAGTGGATCTCTGTGAGTTTGAAGCCAGCCTGGTCTACAGATTGAGTTCCAGGAAGGCTCCAAAGCTACAAAGAAACCCTGCCTCAAAATAAATAAATAAATAAATTAAAATAAATTGCTTTCATTCTTAACCTGTTCCTTTCTCAAGAACTTCATGTAAGCCCTGAGAGCTACTTGAATGGCCAGTCCACAGTGGCTACATATGGTACCTGGGTGAAGGAGTCGAGTCTCTAAGGCCACCTTGAGGGACACAAGCAGCTGCTGCCTCTGATCTGTCCTCTCCAAGCAGTATTTAAGGTCCTCAATGGCTGGCCGAGAGTCTGGAAAGTCTGAAAGAGAACCATGCCACAGGAATAGGTAAGAAAAAAGGCATAATAAACACTAAAAGAGGTATTATATATAGTATAAAATATATGCATTACAAATATAGGGTTTATATATACAGATACATATGTATATATAGTATATGTATGGTATAAGTGTGTATGTGTCTGTATATATATAGACAGAGAGAGATGGGGGAGAACAAGATACACATCTGGCAGAGGCTCAGACAGGAGTCACCCATCAGGTATAAAATGTTGTAATTTTCAATGTAACCTTCACTAGAGGCCAATCTGACCAGAGATGACTGTTTCATCTGTCCAGAGGCACAGCTGACTGCCTCACTAACTCTCAAAGACTCTGATACCCACAGCTGCCTTAACTCACACAACACAGCCATCCCTCCTGTGGTGTACAATAGAAGACAGCGGGGGGCTGGAGAGGTGGCCTCAGAAGTTAAGAGCACTGGCTCCTCTCCCAGAGGTCCTGAGTTCAATTCCCAGCAACCACATGGTAGCTCACAACCATCTATATATTGAGTTCTGGTGCCCTCTTCTGGCCTGCAGGCAGAAAAGTGTATACATAATAAGTCTTTAAAAAACAAAACAAAAGGAGACAACTGAACTGTCCATGCTGTACTAGCTGTGAAATTTAAATTTCAGTCTCTTGGGAAAAGAAAAACAATTTTGTCAAATGACTACTGCAATTAATGAGGACTGCCTTCAAACTCTTTTTTTACTTAAAACTTTTATATGTATGAGCATTTGCATGTAAGGATAAGGAATGTTATCTGTCTGTGTGCTCCACGTGCCGCCTGGCAGCACTGTAGGACAGAAGAGGGTTTCGGACCCCCTGACGCTGGTAACCGAACCTGACTTCTGTGACAGTAACAAACCCTAACTGATGAGCCCTGTCCTACTCATTTTCTACCAGCTGACACTGCATCAACACGACAGACTGACACATAGGGGCCGGTCCCAAGCAGGAGCCAAAATGAAAGAAACAGGAGTGGCTATCCAGAAGTGCTGCTCTAGACTCAGCCATGTCAGGAGGTCTAGCTCTGTTCAGCGCACCACCCTGCCAACAGCTGAAGGAAAAGCATAGGCAATCACTGCAGGGTCAGAGGCAGGACCAACCTCGTATGATGCTGAAAAGCTCCTCAATGCGCAGCCCGGCATAGATACGGTAGAAGAATCTCTGCACGTGGCAGCGCCAACGACGCAGTGTGTTCCCAGCCTCTGGAGAACACGGCCTGCTGGGGTTGTCCTGAAGGAAAACTTTGCCAAGCCAACCAACCACTCTCTCGATCCACTGTGGAAGACCAGTGTGTGTGAGGTGTAATGACATTAAAAGCGCCAGCCTGACCCAGTAACCACACACTTTTGGCAGGATCCTAAAGGAGCCTCCACCATGTCTGGAAGCCAAAAGCACCAAACCTACATGCCACTGTCCAGGGCTCAATGTGGTCGCTCCAAGAGTTTCCAAGCTCATGACTCTAGGCTATCACTGTGGGGACACCCACTCTGACTAGGCCCCATTATGGCTAATATGCATCCACAGGGGATAGACATTTGAAAAATGGGAGGTTGGGAGTGAAGCAGAAACAGGGTGGACACAGCTTCATGGGGCTGAACCTAGCTTTTTCACAATGCTGTGAAGCCCATAGCAGAATTACACACCTTATACCCCAATAGTATCGACAACCAGAGGCCTCCGCTGGGACACCCTACCTCTATGCTAGGGTACAGGTACTAGGTTGTAGGTTAATCCAGGAGAAACTGTTAAGCGAGCACACATTTTGTCCGGCAGTGGAAAGAGGAGGGTCTGGCTGGCCTATCTTGCCATACTTGCCTGGGGAAACCTCTTGGAGCCACCTCTGGCCCAGGATTCTTCTTCTAGCCACAGTACCTATTTAGTACCTTGTCTAGGATTGGCCTCTCTACCCAGCACCACAATAACCTCAACCATCACTACTCCTGGTCAACCTGCCTACTGCTACATATGTCTGCGGAAAATCCACTTTTGCCTTGACAGGACACAGCCCAGGAAGAAGAGTCTCACCTTATGGAACTCTCGCAGAAAGGAGCGCTCATACTCTCCTCGGCAGCGGTCTTCCATCCTTTCCCGGGTCACCTGATGCAGGGTGGTGGTTACGGCCTCAGCGCTGACCCGCTCCAGCAGACTGAGCCTATGCCTGGAGGAGATCCCTGCTCATGGAGAACCCACAACACACATCTGTCCCTTCCCTACAAGGGTTCTTCCCTAAAGGATACGCAGGACATACACCCCATACCTAGGTCCAGGACCGACTGTAAACGTGTTACACAGTAATCCCTGGCTATGCTGGGCAGTGGGGGCACACACTTTTAATCCCAGCACTTGGAAGGCAGAGACAGGCAGATCTCTGAGACAAAGTGAGTTCCAGGACAGACTGGACTGTTACACAGAGAAACCCTGTCTCAAATAATAAAAACAGGTACAGACGGAAAGACCTCACCAGTCAGTTGACCAGCTCTACATAGAGGTCTACTGAATTTAGGACAAATGGGCATCCAGAGAAACAGAAGCATGGCCAAGGAGGAGGTACTCACAGGACCTGGCTGAGTTGGTGGAACTGCTCCAGTGCCTGTCGGCACCAGCACTGCTGTTTGTCACTGCCGCAGCCTGCGCACAGAGGGCTCTGCAGGAGTCGGTAGTACCTGCGGCGGGCATACCGGCTGTCTAGCTCACCCTCAAGCTCAGGGTCTGTGCCCCCTTCTCCTTTTCTCTTGCTCTGCATATAGACTCTCAGGAAACGGCTATAGAGGCGCTGGACCATCTCCTGGAATGTCCTGGGGGTGGAAAAGAACAGGACTCCTCGTAACATGATGTGAACTTTTTCCCGAAGCCCCTGAGCTCCAGAGCCCATCAGCAAGCCCAGACGAGTCCATTTCTCTAGGAGTTCTAGGCTGTGCAGGTAGGGATCCAAGCGGCTTTCCAGCAGACCGAAGGCATCCAGGAGCAGCTGGAGGCATTGCGGTTCATCGACGGAGTTTTCGCGCTGGGAGATGGCATTCCAGAACTCCGGAGCAATGTTGCCCTGCAGGTCGTTCTGCAGCACCTCCACGAACCACTCCTCCAGGACAGAGTGCAGACCGTGGCCCCTCAGAACCTCCACCGCTGCACGGAGCTCTTCCTCCTTTGGGGGAACTCCACCGCTGGTCCGGGAAGATGCCTGGAGCACGGAAAACCGTGAGGGGGGGTGGGGAGGTGGGAGTAAAAAAAAAGGGGGGGTGAAAAAACTCAGCTGTCAAAGGCTGCAAGGGGAACCAAACGAATCAGATAGCTGAGGAAGGGGGCAAACCCATCACAGGATGCTCGCACGGAGCTGTGAGGCCCCAACTCCCTAAATCATGCAGTCGCGACCCGACAGGCCCGCCAACCTTTCCCAGGCCTCACCAGCCCCAGCGCGGCCGGCGGCACCAGACCAGTGCTCACGGTATTCCAAGCAACCAAGAGCTCCTGTCCAGGCCTAGGGTCGCAGTCATCGGCGGTGGCAATTGCCACCGCTTCCGCCGCCGTCACCGCCACAGCCTCGGCCTCCATCAGCGTCCACAAAACAGACCCGCCCAACGCGGCGCACGGTGATGACATCGGCGCGGGACTGGCGCGCCGCCATGACGTAGTGGGTCCGCGCGCCGCGGAGGCAGTGCGCAGGCGCGGGATTGGCGCTGCCGGGCGGCGGTTGAGGCTTCCAGGCGCGGCGCCGACCATGACCCAACAGGGCGCGGCGCTGCAGAACTACAACAACGAGCTGGTCAAGTGTGAGCTGCGGGCACGGGAGGCCGCGGGCTGCGGGCGCGGGTCCGGCCGACCCACCCGGGGGGCCGCGCGGACGCGCTTCACGAGCCCCGCTCTGCGGGCCTGCCCCGTGGCGTCCCAGCAGGTCGGGCTCCGAAGCTCACGAGCCCGCAGCCCATGGCTCTTGTCTTCCCGCCCCCTCTAGGCATCGAGGAGCTGTGTCAGAAGCGAGAGGAGCTGTGCCGGCAGATCCAGCAGGAGGAGGACGAAAAGCAGCGGCTGCAGAATGAGGTGAGGCAGCTAACGGAGAAGCTGGCCCGCGTCAACGAGAACCTGGCGCGCAAGATCGCCTCTCGCAACGAGTTTGACCGGACCATCGCCGAGACCGAGGCCGCCTACCTCAAGGTGGGGCTCTCAGCTGTGCCCTGTTAGTGCCTCGCTAGGCTCCGAGGCTGTACGGCCGGATGGTGGAGCCGTCTGTGGGATCCGAGGGGAGTGAGCAGCGGTGTATGGGAAAAAGTATATGGTGTGGGCCAGAACAGCTTGGTTTTGCAGGGAAGGAGGAGGGCTTGGTAGGTGATTAACCCCCCTCCACACACACACACATATCCCCCTGTGGCCGGTTGGTTTCAGCACAGGCCAGATTGAGATTCCCATACTCCAGCGAGAGAGGCTGAGGCGGTGGGATTTTCCTGCCAGAGAAATTAACAATTCTTTTATTTCCCTGGCCCCAGATCCTGGAGAGCTCCCAGACTCTGCTGAGTGTCCTCAAAAGGGAAGCTGGGAACCTGACTAAAGCCACAGCCTCAGACCAGAAGAGTAGTGGAGGCAAGGACAGCTGACAAGTGCCCATCTCAGCCGTGGCCTATGGCTGCCCAGTCAGTCCCCGACGTGTCTGTCCTAAAGCATCTCTGTTCTTCGTGGCCTCAGATGCCTTCCCACGATCTCAGGTGCCCAGAGGGACAACTTCCGACCTCCACCTGCCTTGGGTGACGAGAAAAGCCCTAGGACAGGGAAACTCCAACAGGAAAGGAGTTCCCAGCTCTGTGTCATGGGGACCCTGAGCTCCTGGTTAGCTCCATGAGGGGCCTCTCTCTGAAGCCCCTGTATTTCCTTGGGCTGCCAGGAAGGTCCTGGTCCTAGTCCAAGTACTGTGGGAGCCCCTTACTTTGTCTCCTCAGCCACTAGGGGCCCAGCCAGGCATGCTGAGGAAAGATTCTTGGCTCCAGAACTGAAACCTTAGGGTCCATCCCCATGGCCTCTGACGTTTCAATAAAGGTTGTTTTTGCAAAGGTCTGTGGCATCGTCTGCCAGCTACCATGTATCCTGTTGGTAGGAAGGCCTGCAGTTTTCCCTGACCTGTCTTCAGAACACAGTTGAGGCCAGCCCTAGCCCCTAACTCTCCTTATAAAGGTGCTAGTCTCTTCCCTGAGGCCAGCACACAAACCACTTTCCTGTGGGGGCTTTGCTATATTATGGTGGTCAGTACAGAACCTGGCTCAAAGACAGCTGGCAACACTATATTGTTAGGAATGCTCTTAAGATGAGCCTCTCCACCTATGCAAATAATTCCAGTTAGACCAAATTAGACTTAATAAAAAATGCTCACGTTTAATAAATGCAGCACTCCAGGGTGGCCAGGAACGAGGTGATGGGGGGGGGGCGCAAAACCCGAAAACCATGTGTCCCTTTTGGCAGCAGCTTAAATAACCTGTGGGAGTGGTCCTGACCCTCCCTGTGGAGGGGTCAGAGCTTGGTGGGCTTTTCCGAAGGTGGAGTCCAGACCAAGGCAACTCCCAGAGGGAGGAGGCTTGAGATGGAGTTTTCTGCTCCATTGGCACCCCAAGGATGAATGTCGGGCTGGGGTGATGCTTCCAGTCATCCCAGACTCCTTGGATATGGGGGCATCAGAGGGCTGGAGTCTCACTTTCCAACATATATACCAGCTGATTTGGTTCTAGGTCTCAGCATGGACTGAGGTTCTTCATCTTGTCCATTCCTCAAAGTTCTGTTTGGCCCAATATATTGCTGTTGCTGCTGCCAGGACCCTGCTCCCAACCACGGGTGTCGCTTACTCCTATTTCCTATGGCCCAGCTCTTGACCACAACTTCTCGGGCAAGTTTGGAAGTATTTGTTGACCAAGAAGATCCAGAAGAAAGATTTGATAGTCTACACCTATAATCCCAGCACTGAGGAAGAAGGGGGCCTTAAGTTCCAGGCTGTTCTAGGCTGCATAGTAAACTGTAGGCTAGCTTGGGGTACAGTGTGAGGCCCTTTTTTAAACAAAAAGTGTCCATAAAACTGGGCTTATTCTCTAAGGAAAACATACATACACTCCATCTGAGCCAAGTCGAGCATTATATCTGCCCTTAGGTGACATGTCTGTAGATAGCCCTGCATCTCCCTAAACTCTTGGGAGTTCTCTGTTGTTACAGCCTTGTTACAGTCTCATAGGTCAGGAGGCATCCAAATCAAACATGAGAAAAGATTTCCCAAGTTCCACTTAGCCCCATTCCTGTGGGCTGCACAAGTAGATACATTCCTAGGCTCCTGGCCCCATGGTGAATCCTGTCATCTACAACACTCACCTTCCTCCCACCTGGCATCTATATCCCTGGGTCATGGAGTTCCAGACCCCAGTGGACATGGAGGTCCACTTCCCACTGCACTAACTTTGAGGAAGAAAGTAGCAGGCTTAGTGTGGGGAGAGAACAAGAGCAAGAGCCTGGACCAGCAAGACCTCAAGATATAAGAACACCAGACTAAAGCCACCTTTTACTTCTTTGCACAGGTGCCCAAGTTAGGCCTTCACCTTATTCTCAGACTGAGGACTGTGTAAAAAAGGCAAAAGCAGCCTTGTTACAGTGTTGTTTATTGAGTCCAATATCAGAAAGGAAAAAAAAAATACCCTATCATCTATCATGAAGGGTGCCACCATAGTAGAATCATGGACTAAGGGCAGGAGCTTGGGGTTCATTCAACAAAGAGCAAATAGCTAGGACAGCCTCTCACTCCTGACAGTGGCCCCTCCCCAGAAGGTAGGAGCCAAGAGGCAGGACAGACAGCACTCTGGTGCAAGGTCTGTTCAGGCTCCCTACCTCATCACAGATGGGATGTTATGGACAGATGTCAGCCTGTCCCATAGGCAGTTCCCACCTGTTCTTCCTTGGCACCCCTAAAGGGGAGTGAGATTCAGACCTAAACCTAAAGGTAGAAGGCGACAGGGAGAGAGGAAGGCCCGAAGAGCCAGATGGAAGGGGTACAGAATAAAGTCAGGGCTCCTGGGCATTGACTGGCTTCTAGAACCACCACACCTGGGGCTAAGTCTTAGCCATCCTGGCAGCTCCAGGGGTCAGAAATAGAGGGCTGGCTCGCTGCGGAAGTCCGAGAGATCATTCTGACTGGCAGGTGTGAGCTGAAAGAATAGAATATAGCCACTAAGCCTTTCCAGGCATCAACCCCTTCCCCAGTAGGCTAGCCCATGGGGGTCTGGGTGTTCACCCCTCTCTCCACCTGGCTTACCATGACCTCCTTTGGTGGGAGTTCCACCTCACTTGGAGCCTGCACCAGTGTCTGCTCCTGCCACTTGCTGAAGGCCATGGAATGCTTGGGAGTGTAGCTGGACAGGCCTATGAGCCAAAGAGAATAGATATGGACACCTGGAAAATGTGGCCCAGGTTCCACTCCCAGCCTGCCCATCCCAACGGGTGGTGATTACCTGAGCTGCCATCTGGTAGTCGGGGGCTCTCAGGTCCCACACTGCTTACAAATGTGGCCCGGGGCAGGAAGAGGGAAAAGGACTTCTCTGAGTCAAGCCCCACTTCTTCCTCTTCACCATCTTCCTCTTCCTCCTCCTCCTCCTCCTCTTCTTCTTGGGCCAGGGAGCTCTCAGAAGGGTATTCAAATGTTGTGTGCAGGCTCTTGTCATTGAAGGAGATCTTCATCTAGGAGTAAAAGCCACGTCGGCAGGGGCCCTACCACCCAGCTAAGCACAGGCACTAACGGAGAGAAGACCCTTCTACTAAGAGATACAGGCCCCACCTATCCCATCCTCTGCTTGCAGCAGCTCCTAAGACTAATTCCACGTTCTGGGTATCTGACCTGCAGGAGCCTGCTTAAGAGGCTGATACCCAGGAAATTGGTGCTAGGTACCATCATGCATTTTTCAGGCTAGTGGGGAGTCCCACTTCCATAGAGTTTAGGGTACCAGCAATACCATCAATGACCGCCCCTACTGTGTATACCTCAGTGACTCCAGAATTTCATATTCAAGCAAATTCTCCCTTCTATCCCAGTAGCCTGGTTCTGAAGGACAGAAAGCTGTGGGCATCCTCTGTCACAATCCTCCTGCATGCTGAGAGTATCCCTGTCCCCGCGATTCAGTTATGATTGCTGAGGTTCCCTAGCCCTCAGCTGCGCTCAGCCTAGTGGGCTGGGAATGAATGCTGAGGTTCCCTAGCCCTCAGCTGCGCTCAGCCTAGTGGGCTGGGAATGAACATGAGCACTCATGTGCAGCAGATGGGGCAGTCTTGCCGGGCTCGAAATATTAAACTCCTAGGCACAGGACACCGACAGCCAGCTCAGGTTCCCCCTCTTCCCCTGGAAGGAGCCAGAGGCCCAGCAGGATGGAAGAGTAGCCTAGCAGGAGGGTTGAGCCTGTCCTGAGGTGGCAAAGTGACCCTGGCACAGTCCACAATGCACAAGGGCCCACAAAAGCAGGAGGCCTGAACAGGCCGGCATCCTGCCTCCTGTCCCTCTCAACCAACGGCCACACTTACCCACATGGCTATTCATACCCCTGAGCCCTCTCTGCCCATTGGGAGATTTTCCCCCTGCCCCAGGACCAGGGCCTGCTCAGAGAGATCTGTTCTTGCAGGTCCTCCCTACTTTGGCCATCTGCACATATGAACAGGAGCTGGAGAGACTCCCCTGGGTCAGGAGATGTCTACTCCTGTCATAATGAAGGCGCACTGTACCCTGCTCTGGCCTCAGAGGCCTACCTAGTCCTTGAAGACTAGATTGAACTGGAGACAGATAAGGTAGACATTGTCACCTGGCCTTCCTGACTAGCCTTCTGAGACAGGTACTCTAGTATGAGCCCAAGACAGTAGAGGGCCTTCTAAACCTAAGTGGCCCCTGGATGGAGCCCTTGAGTCCCATCCCCCCTACTACTGAGAAAACAGGACCAGCTGCCAGGGCCCAGCTGGATTAGCACACCCTCATTAGTCTGCATGACCAGTTCCCAGCAGGGAGGCTGAGGGGATAGATCTATGTGGGTATAGTGCCTGGCACGGCCTGGCCAGGCTGGGGGTGGGGAAGTGGCTCATAAGCCTGCCAGTCTCAGCTGCCCCCCCCCCAGTCACTTACTATCTCCCTTGTCTCCTCTGCCAGACCAGTGTTCATAGGCCTCCTCCCTCCCAGCAGAGGTCAGTGGGTCACATGGGTGACTCATGCTTATGACCCCTGCCAGGGTGGAGCTGCCAGGGCAGGCGGGGGAGGTACAGACAGGGATTGTCACTGTATATACCTGGTCATCAGTATCTGGGGGACTTTACCCAGCACACCTCATACAGCAGGCAGGTGATGGAACCTCTGGGCTTTCACGGGGGCCTTTAGTGGCAGAACCTCCCAGCTTTTACAGGGCCCTTTTGTTCTCCTTCAACCCGCCCTACCCATACACACCCAGCTTGGGTTACCAAATGGTGTCCACCCTGGGACTCAAAGCAGGGAAACTGCTCCACTGGCCCGGCTGAAGGTGATGTTTAGCCAGACCCTGCCCCCACTCCCTTGCGCGCACTGTCTGGTTCCCATCCCCCCCCCATTGGCCCCCAGCCAAAGTTCCCAAGGGTGACAGGACAATAGATCAGAGCCACCTAACTGGGATAACCACACCTGCTTCCTCCTGAGGGCAGACCCTGCACCAGTGAGATTTCATAAATTAGGGTCCAGTTTCTAGGGGGTCACCCATGAGAAGACTTGGAGGAGAGAAACTGCACATAAAGAAAGGCAGGTGAGAAGACACTCAGGCCAACTTCCACTGGGGGAGCTAGTTGCAGACTGAGGGGAGCCAATGCTGCTGGAGACAGCCAAAAGGACAGACGCACCTTCAAAGGGGAGCCAGGCTGAGGGCCACAACTGGGCCACAGAAAGTTGGGGTGAAGTTTACACCTGCCGGGAACGGGGGAGCCTGAGCCCTGAGGACACTAACATGCTTGGGTGTGGCACAGGAACAGGAGGTGGGAAAGAGGAAGAAGCAGCCAACCAGGTAGGAGCCACTGGTGATCCCAACCAGGGAGGAAGGGGTAAAAGGACACCCCTCTTGCCAAGAGAACAGTGGGGGCTAGGAGGGAAGAGAGGTGCAGAGAGGGACTCTCTTTCCCAATAGATAACCTAAATGGAATGTTTCTGCCAAGCTGCCTCTCAAGGACACTGGTCAATAAAGTCAGCCCTCACTCCCCAGAGCAGGGCTGATTCCCTGTGAAGTCACAATATGCTCTCCAAGTAGGCTACCTACACCATACCCTGCTGCCTAGAAGGTCCAGTGAAGAGCACCCCTCAGCTGTTCCCTGGAAAACCACGGGCATTGCCTTGGGGTCACCCAGTCATGGGGGAGGGGAACCAAAGTGTGCAGAGGCCCCAAAATCCTCTGGGCCCACCTACTCCCACCAAGAGGAAGCCCGAGTCTGGGCCAGGACAATGACTTGAGCAGCAAAACAAACACTCTGGGTTTCTCTAGGGGCTGCAGGTAGGAGGAATGTCAGGGAAAGGACAAAGTCCAAGAAGGCCTCACCCTGCACACTGCTCTGAAGGTTGGGCAGCTTTGGGCCCTGCCCCCTCCCACAGGCATTCTGTGTCTTGCTGGGCAGGGCAGCTGGTGCATGCACAGGCAGGACAGCACAACCAGCAGGTTGTGCTGCTACAGAAGGCCCTGCCCAGGCCACTTGGCCGTAATGAGCCTCGTCCATCTGGACCCCCCAACTCCCTCAGACTGGCCCAGACAGCCAAGCTGCTGGCCAGGGTCCTACCCCCAACAGTATTTGGGCCTTGCCCTGCTTTTGTTTTTGAGATCTACATGAACATCACACCTGCTCTTCTCACTTTAACCAACCAGGAATGACTCCCACAGTTGCCTCCAGACAGGGCAGGCAGGGTAGCCAGGCTTAGTATCAGCCTTTCAGTCTCAAGAGGAAGCCACGTTCATGGTGGAGGAGTATCCCCGGATAAAAGGTTCTAGAAACAGGAATCTGAACTCAGCTCCTGTCCCATGAGCTCCATGGCTTCGTGAACCTCCCAAGCTTCAGCTTCCTCCTCAACATAAGGGGTGCTTTTCATCACTTCTTTGTCAAGTACGGGGAGGGGCCACCTCAGAGATAGCAAGGTCAGGGTCACAGGGAAGGAAGGAGTAGAAAGAAGGGGTCTGGGTCAATATGGCCCAAGAACTCAGGGTAAAGAACAGACGAGAGTGGAAGAGATGTGGGCTCACGTGGTAAAAACTGTTACAGCTCTGAGTGTCCTCACCAGAATCCCCCAAGAGTGATCACTGTAGATTCCTGACCCAGCAGATTAATTGGCAAGGAAGATGATGCCAAGGCCAATGATGTCAGGAAGCAGAAAGTGAGGGGAAAAATAAAAAGAGTGAGGATGTGTGGCTCGTCACAATGGATCCCCATGGAAACTGAGGCTGGAGGTGGCGAACCCGGGCAGCCTAGCTTCTAGCTGTTCTGGAGCAGAAACTGTGGGTGCCATCTTGGCAGAAGGGAAAGGTGCACCTCCCTTTACCAGCTGACCGAAAGTCATGTGCGATTGGTCTTGGAATTTGCCCCAGGGGACAAACACGGACCCTGGAACAATCAGGAAGAATCTGAGGAACGCTTTCCTTGTACCCAGAGGGTTCCAAGCCACTAACCAGAGATAGACAGGAAATAAGGCTCTGGCCAATTCTGAGCCTCTAGGGGATTGTTCCTTGAATCTCTCTGCTCAAGGCCCTCTTGACCGAGTCTGGCAGGAAGCACCGGTGCTCAGTCCATGCTTACAGAGGCAAAGGCCTGCCAAGCTCTAGCTCCTGTACCTTCCAGGGTGCTGCGAACCTTCAATTGGCTCCACACAGCTATGTGTTCAGGCTGACCTCAGAGGAGGGTCTGCCCTAGCTTCTCATTTACATTCTCATATCCAGGCTCTAGATTATCTGTCCAAGCTAGGCTCCATAGGAATATGCCAGGCTTATCAAATTAAAGACCAAGTGAGAGCCAACAGGCCAGGCTATTTCCTGAAGGTAGACCTGCAATTAGTTGGAACTAACCATTCCAAAGTGGAACTAACTATTCCAAAGAGTTGCAGGGGCTCCGCGCTGCCTGGCTAGCTCTTCCTTCCAAACCTCGGGGGTAAACAGCAGGCTGACCAACCCCAGCCTTGAACTGTCCTAGCTCCACAAGGGCCCAGAACCTGGCACAACCACACAGCCCAAGTCTGTCATCTATCCAGAAACCAACCATGCCAGCAGCCCTCTCCCTACCATTTACCTTTTTTCTGGAAGAGCCAGCCTTGATGAGGCAGGACTTCTGCAGGGCCAGGTAACCACCAATCACTTCAATCTCATGTACAGTGGGGTAGCGTTTCTTAAGGGTGTTCTCCAGGGCTGGGTGGGGTCCTGAGAGGCTGTCAGCGTCCTGTTCCTCAGTCTCCTGCTGCTGGGACTGCCCATTGGCCCGACTGAAGTGTGGCTCCTGAAGGGTCTCTGGCTTCCTCTTGGGCACCACTATGAAAGTGTTGCTGCCTCGGTTCGGGAGCTCTGCAGTGTGCCCAGGCCTGGCAAGGTGCAGGCGGTACTGGGGGGACCCACCAACTGCTGAGGAGGGCAGTTGGGCTTCTTGGGAGGGCTCCTCTTCTGAGTCTACTTCATCAATGAAGGTGACTGGAAGTCCTGGCCGCCCAGGCTCCTGGCCATTCTTGGCCAAGCCAGGAACCAAGCCCTCAGTCGGCTCTGCTTCAACAGTGGTTGGTAGGAATGGAGGTGGTGAGGATGACTGCGGCCACCTAACAGACCTGTCTGTGACAGCGGTGGCTGTCCGGGGGCAGCCCTCCTCCCTAGCTGCCCACTGCATCTCAGCAGTCAAGGTACTCCTCTCTAGGACAGGCGCACCATCCACTGTAGACACCGGCTGGGCTCTGAGACCCTGGCTCTGAGAGGCCCAGCCGACCTCCCGGTTTGGCTCCTCTGACTGCCTCCCCTCCGAAGGATGGTTCCCAAGGGCCTTGCGCTTGGGGATCAACACGAAGGAGTTGCGGGAGTTAACACGGAGGTTGGCCAGGGCCCTGGCCTGAAGGTCCCCGACTGGGATAGTTTCCACATCTGGCTTGGGGGCTGGCCTTATTTCGAAGGAGTCATTGGCGCTGGTGGCAGAGGAGACCCACCGGCGCTGGTTGGGGGTGGCACTGGTTGGGCTGGGCGCCGGCATGGCAGGGGGCCCAACCGGAGTGGCACTTGGGGTCCCAGGGCTTGGGGGTGAGTGGAGGGAGGGTCCCCCTGACTCCACCTTTGGCTTCCACTTGCCCGGAACAGGAGGAGAGCCCGACAACCCATTGACAGGGCCGGCCGGGAACTTCTGGGTCACGGGTCCATTAGAAAGCGAGTGATTGACCGCACCGCGGGGCAGGCCCCGGGGGTGGACAGTGAAGGAGTTGCTCCCCGTCTTCCGTAGGAAGTCGCTGCGCCGGGCCCCAGGACCCGCGGTACCATCGGGGTGCGCGGGCTCGCAACAGGCGGAGCGCTGACTCGCGCGCGGGGCAACGAGAACAGGCGAAACAGGGAGTGCGGGCTGGCTGGGACGCACCGATGGGGCAGAAGCCAACGACCGATTGGTGGGAGCGCGCGTGGCAGTAGATGGAGGCGCCACGGGAAGCTGCGGAAGCCCAGAGTGGGAGCGCTCCGGGCTCCCGCGGCTGCGGGGGGAGGACGGCGAGTCGAACTTCTCCAGCAGTCGGCTGACACGGCCCGGCTGAGGCGCCTCCTGAGGCGCCTCGTACACCACTACCTCGGCAGCGCGGATGCCCGCAGCGGGCGGCAAGGCGGGCGGGAAGCCAGGAGTGGACTCGATGATGAGGATGTTGTCGGCTCGGATGGTACGCACGCCCGGCACGCGACGGTACAGCTCCAGCAGCTGCTCCGCCGGCCGTGCCCCTCGCCGCCGCTCCGATTCAAGTCTCATGAAGGGGTTCTCGCTCAGCGGACCCAGACTCTCCGCCAGAACCAGCTTCTCGTTCTGTCCCTCCGGCGCCGCTCCGGGTCCCGGGCCTCCGCTCAGGGCGGCCAGTTTAGCTCGCCTCCGCTCAAGGATCTCCCGCTTCCAGGCGGGCATCGCGGTGCGCGACCCCGGGCCCGGCCGCCCTAGGCCGGCCATGCTTGCCGACGCAGCCGCGGACGGGACTGCACAGGCTGCAGCTCGCCGCCGGACAGACTCTCAGCTACCTGCCTCAGTACCGCGCCGTGCCACGCCCCCCTTGGTAGCCGCCAATTGGGCAAGTGCGCTCTGACCCAAGGGCAGACTTGCCCGCCAATGGGAGAGGTATACGGCCCAATTGATTGGAGGACACTCACTTACACCCTCCCCCTAAGGCGTCCTTATTGGACTACAACCGGTACCGGCCAATCGCTATTGGTGAAGATCAGTGGACACGGCTCAATGGCTGCCCCTCACTTCCGCCTCTGCCCTCTGGACGCGGCACCTGTGGACCACAATTAGGGCTGGTTTTGGCACGGCACCTAGCAGACCCTTGCTACGTAGATGACCTTGGTACTTCCTCGACACCCAGGCAACCACTCTGGTTTCTTGGCAAGAGCCGTGCGCAAGAGCTGGGAGGTCCTTGCTCCCGTGGGCAGTAAACAAGCGCACGGGGCTTTCCACCTTTGGGCCCAGGCCCTGCTCCAATCAGGAGTCCTTGAACCTCAGCGGACAGACAGGCGAGGGCCCCTTCAGGACCTAGAAATCCTGCGTCTGAGATCCACTCAGGCATAAGAAAATTGTTTTTTCGAGAATCTCGGTTTTGTAGATCCCAGAGCTGTTGATTAGACCTATGTATGTGAGCCTCTGGAAGTTTGCCATTTCTGGCCCTGCGCACCTGCTTGCTTGTGTAACCTGTTCGTGTGTGTAACCTACACACGAACAGGTTACACATGCAAGCAGAGCGACACACACTTAGGCAGTTCTGTCACACAAAAGAGCACAAAAACTAGGGTAAGGGTAGTTCCAGTTCTGTTGAACTCCCTCCAAGAGTGGGAAGGGGCCAGTGACTGGGTCACAACCTCACAGCCGAGGCCGGGCGATGGTGGCGCACGCCTTTAATCCCAGCACTCGGGAGGCAGAGGCAAGTGGATCTCTGTGAATTCGAGACCATCCTGGTCTACAGAGCTAGTTCCAGGACAGGCTCCAAAGCCACAGAGAAACCCTGTCTCGAAAACAAAACAAAACAAACAAAAAACCCAACAACCTCACAGCCGACAAGTCTTTAGGAAGTTTCTTTGGGCAGAACTGCATATTACCCAATCTTTACCCCCTTTCCAGTGTACACAGTAAGGCAACTGTCTGGTAGCATTAGAAAATTGGGGAACCGGGCAGTGGGCAGTGGTAGCACACAACTTAAATCCCAGCACTTGGGAAGTAGAGGCAGGAGGAGTTCGAGGCCAGTCTGGTCTACCAAGCAAGTTGCAGGATAGTTACACAAAGAAGCCGTCGTGAAAATAATAAACCAGGTGGTGGTGGCGCACGTCTTTAATCCCAGCACTTGGGAGGTAAAGGCAGGCATATCTCTATGAGTTCGAGGCCAGCCTGGTCTACAAGAACTAGTTCCAGGACAGGCTCCAAAGCTAAAGAGACCCTTTCTCGAAAAACCAAAACCAAAAGAAAAAGAAAATAAATGGAAAAAAGAAAGAAAAACAAAGAAAATTGGAGACCAAGTTTAGAAGTCTCTGTTTCCTTTATCTGCCCTACAGACAACAGCCAGCTCTGTTTCATGGACTGTGGGTCTCTGCAAAAACAGTGGATTCCGCCTAGGGATGTATGCCTTTGCTGGCTTCTGGGTGCATGGCAGTCTACAATCTGGCACCACCTTAACGCTGACTTACCTGCTTGCCCGTTCCATTAGGAGATTATAAACTGAATTTCAGCTATCCGGAAGCCTTTCCCAAATCACTTTTTATTTTTCTCTAGATAGCATCAGAGATTGAACCTAGGGCCTTTTGGATGCTGGGCAAGCACTCTACTACTGAGCTACAACCCTTCAAATCACTGCTTCTAACACTCAACGGCTTCTTATTAAGCACTGAGCCATCTCTCCAGCCCTTACTCAAGGCTTCTTTACTCAGATTTCCCAGTTCCAAATCACCAAAACAAAACAGGAACACAAAACAAAATCTAAGAAGTGTTAAAGGAAAACCACTCCAAAGTTCAGCTTGTATCTTGCTTTGATAAAAGTCATCCCTATCTTGGGTTGGAGACATTTTCTTCCAGCTGGAGCAAATTAGCCAGGCTAAAGTAGCCATGCCCAGACAGAGGAGGGGCAAGCTGCCGTACTGGAGCACAGATCAGCATCCCTGTTATGCTAAGGGCCACATGCAGTTATTAGCCTAGTGACTCTGTCACCAGGAGACATGGCAATGTCACAAGAAACTTTCGGTTATTACAGATGAAGGCTGCTCCTGACATCCAGTGAGCAAAGCCTGGCACACTACAAACATCCTACATCTTCAGGACAGTCTCTGCAGCCACAGTAAAAACTGACTGGGCTGGTGAGAGAACCTATACAGCTGCAACTCATTCCTGGGGCTTCAATGCCCTCTTCTGGCCTCCATGGACATTGCACATATGGTGCACACCCACATATAAATCCTTTTTTCTTTTTTCTCTTTTTGGTTTTCTCGAGACAAGGTTTCTCTGTAGCTTTGGTGCCTGTCCTGGAACTAGCTCTTGTAGACCAGGCTGGCCTCGAACTCACAGAGATTTGCCTGCCCCTGCCTCCTGGGATTAAAGAGTGCTGGGATTAAAGGCGTGCGCTACCACCACGCGGCAAATCCTTTTCTTTTCTTTTTTAAAAATATTTATTTATTTATTATGTATACAATATTCTGTCAGTGTGTATGCCTGCAGGCCAGAAGAGGGCACCAGACCTCATTACAGATGGTTGTGAGCCACCATGTGGTTGCCGGGAATTGAACTCAGGACCTTTGGAAGAGCAGGCAATGCTCTTAACCTCTGAGCTATCTCTCCAGCCCGCAAATCCTTTTCTTAAATGATTTTTTTTTTTTGCAAGAATGATCTAGCAGGGCGATAGTGGTGCACGCCTTTATCCCCAGCACTTGGGAGGCAGAGGCAGGCTGACCTCTTTGAGTTCAAGACCAGCCTGGTCTATAAAAGGAGTTCCAGGAGAGCCAAGGCTACACACCCTGATTTTTTGTTTGTTTGATTTAAAAAAGATCCAGCACTGCTGAAGAAACTGTGCTCTGCAGGTCACATCAGATCTGTCAACTATTAACTTTTGTTGATGCTCTTTTAGACTCCACTCCGCTCTTCTCTCAGGCTGCTGCATCTCACAGCCCAGGCTGGCTTCCAACATCACTACAAAGTGATGACTTTGTAGTTGTGGTCCTCCTCCTCCACTGCACCCAATCGGGGATGACAGGTAAACACTCTTAACAATGAAGCTATAGCCCCAAGTCCCTTTTCTCCCCCTTTCTTTCTGTTTTACAGCCACTTCAGGAAACACTGCGACATCCTGTTTTAAATCCTTTAAAAATGTAAAACTTAGAGCTTAAGATGGCTCAGCAGGTAGAGGTGCTTGCAAGCCAGACTGACTACCTGAGTGTGTTCTGATATCACAAGGTTAACAAATCACCTGTATGAGTGGTATGGCGCATGTGCTCCTTACCCCCCCACACACAGAAATTTTAAAATGTAAAAACCATAATGTAGCTCAGTTGGTAGGATGCTTGCCTAAACCAGGTGTGATGGTGCATGCCTTTAATGCTAGCATTTGGGAGGGAGAGGCCAGCCTCTATGAGTTTGAGGTACGGTTACAGAGTAAGTTCCAGGTCAGTCAAGGTTACGAAGTTCCTGTTTCAGTAGTAATAGTACTACTAATATAATGCTTGTCTAGTACACATGATGCCCTGGGTTTGATTACCATAATCACATAAAACTGGAAGTTAAGCCAGGTGGTAGTAGCACCTTTAATCCCAGCACTTGGGTGGCAGAGACAGGTGGATCTCCCCTATTTAGAAAAAAAAAAGTAAAAAACTATTCTGATTCTCAGATCTGGGCCATTAAAAAAAAAAAAAAACCAGACCTCAGGCCATCATTTTTCAACTTTATAGGGTGTCATCAGAGCTCACCAGTGGCATCTACACTAACACGGAGTCAAGGGCTCTGTTATGGCGCTCTAGGAAGTACATACAGCCTATTGTTTTCAGCTGGGACAGTAGTGGTGCAAGTTACCCATCTTCTAAAATAAGAAACAAGAACTTTCCAAGAATATTTAGTCTAACACCCATTGTGCTCTACCATATGTTCCGGGGCACCAACCACTTCAGCCCTGTGAGCCGCTGTCCACATGGCAAGTAACATCTTCACATTCACCTACTCAAACACTGAGATGTCTAAGTATATATTGTTGATTTCAAGAAACATTCTTTCCATCTCAGCAAATGGTCTCATTTGGCACACGACTGACATAAAATCAAAGACCTGGGGTCAATAAACTCAAGTTGTTCACAAGTTCTTATGTAAAGTACCCATTGCCAAGAGCACTGGAGAACCTGTTCCTGTCTTTGGTCCTTCAGAGAGGTTTGTCTAGCTCAGGTGTACTAATGATGCCTGCCACCAGGTGGTGGGGATCGCTGTGAAACTGCAATCTGTTGGGCCAGGAAAGCAATGCCTTGAGACCAAGAGTTTTTTTTCTCAGACTGCAGATAATCCTATTCGTGCCCTTTTGCAACAGTTTGATGTCTCTGTGTGGGATGAAATGAAGAAAGGACTTTTCTTTCCCTGGACAGGAAAGAGTGACGCAAGCTCTCTCACACTATCGATCGATGGTTTAACAAGTCTGGCCTGGACCGATGGAGGGGCAAGCGCTGAGGTCAGTGGTCAGGGCTGCTGAGTGAACAAGCTGATTTAGAAAAGGGTACATTACCATGGGAAATACTCAGAGTCTATCAAGATATTTTTACTTATACACAGTTTCCAAATGTCAGAAAAGTTCAGTATTATCTGACAACTCATAGCATGAATACCAGGAAATAAATTTTACTAATCAAGGCTTCACTTTTAAGTTTAGCTGAGGAAACAATCTTAGATATAGAGAAAACTGGACAGTACGCTGGGCACAAGCAGACACTGATTTCTGACCAAAGCTCCTCCAGTGTGGCGCCAAGTAGGGTCTGAACTGGGAGATCCAGCACTCCAGCTGGGCGGTGCTCCATTTCCAGCCCCTGCACGAGGCTAGTTGACGCGACAAGCGCGGATCATGAGCAGCTGCAGGAGAATGAAGACCGGAGACGTGATCAGGCCGAACCAGAGCTCTCGAGTTTGCTCCACTAGCTTCTGACACAGCAGCATCTCAAAGACAAACTTGAGGCTAAGGACTGTGAGAACCCAGAAGAGGCGCAGTACAGCCAGCCGCTTCTCCCCGTCTTGGAAGAGGCGCACCGACACGATGGTGGTGAAGTAGGTGCTGAGCCCGTCGGCGGCGAAAAAGGGCACAAATACATTCCACCAGGAGAGTTTCGGGGCCAAGCCGTCCACTCGCAGTGCCAAAAGCACGGAGAACACCAACAGAGCCAGGAGGTGCACAAAGATCTCAAAGGTGGCGAAGCCCAGCCATTGTACCAGCTCCCGCAGCGAGAATAACATCGCGCCTATTTAATACCGGCCGCAGTCCGGCCGACGGCGCCCCGCACCGGGCCGTGCCCGCTTCGTCCGCGGGCCTGGCTACCGCCTGCTGCCGCCGCTGCACACACGAGGCAGCAAGCGGCCGAGCCCGGCCTGGACACCGGCTCCGGCGCTCCCCTCTTCTCCAGACCCCTAATCTGGACCCGGAAAGGGATGCTAGCGAACGCCGCCCCCGGTCCAGACGCTATCCCCGCCCACCCACACCCCACCCACCTCGCGGTGGCGCAGCCTAAGGGCGTCACTTCCTGTTGACAACGGAAGGGGGAAGTGAGTGGGGTGTAAGGTTCTGGCCGGCGTGTGCGGTAATGCAGGTTCCGCAGCTACTTGTGCTTTTCGGCAGCCAGACTGGCACAGCCCAGGATGAGGCGGAGAGACTGGGCCGAGAGGCCCGCCGCCGGCGGCTAGGTTGCCGCGTGCAGGCGCTGGACTCGTATGCGGTGGTGAGGCTCGGGTGATTCGGCAGAGACCCTCCACCGGACCCCGCGTCCTCGAAAGGAGGGCTTTTGAGTGCGGCCCTTCGGCCCCAGGCGGATTTAGGGGAAAGGGAGGCTTGGCACGAGGCTGATGCCTGAGAAGGAGAATAATTATTTGAGAGTAATTCTCCAAGCACTTGACTCTGTTACCCTAGATGAATGGGCGCGGGTGGGGGGCGGTGCAGGGAGGATACTGATGAGGAGGGCTGTCCGAGACCTTACACGTACCCGTGTCTTGTCCTTGAGGCGGATCTCATTAGGGAGCCCCTGGTGATATTTGTTTGTGCGACCACAGGCCAAGGAGACCCTCCTGACAACATGAAGGTAAGGCTGGCCTGATGTGTGCCCTCACCCCGTTTTCATTGCTGTGAGAGTCCCCAAGGTGCATAGGAAACAGTCGCCCTTTAGTGCTTGATGTATATGAGAGGTAGTCTTTGAACGGATCTGGGGAGAGAAATAGCTCTTAATAGCCACTCAATAGCCTTGATCTCTATTTTTAGCCATTTTGTTTGTTTTCCCAGGCCCACTAGGAGGGTCTTGGCATAAGAATCACAAAGCCCCTACCTCCTCCAGGACTGCCTTCTAGCATGGTCAGACAGGAGGGGTTCCCCTTTCCCAAAGGTCAAGCAATAGTCTTGAGAAGAGTAGCAGCCATCAAGGGTGAATTGAAGTAGAATCAAAACCAGTCTGGAGAGCTGTCCCTAGGCCAGGGGTGATTATTAAGAAGAGCAGTATATGTAGGACAGAGACTAATCTCAAGCACTAGAGATGCTGAAGTAGAAGGGTCAGGAGTTCAAGGCTGCCCACACCTACATGACAAGTGTCTCAAAAGTTCAAAAAGTAGGGCCAGAGAGATGGGTCAGAGGTTAAGAGCACTGGCTGCTCTTTTAGAGGTCCTGAGTTCAATTCCCAGCACCCACATGATGGCCCTCAGCCATCTGTAATAAGATCTGAAGATTTCTTATGGCATGTGCGTATATAATAAATAAATATACTTTTTAAAAAAGTTCAAAAAGTATCAGCCACATATGCCGGCATTCAGAGTAATCTCAACATTCCAGAGGTTGAAGCTAAACGACCTAGCCTTGCGCCTTGCACTGGCCTCAAGCAAAATCACTTCTTAAAAAATAAAAAAATAAATAAAAAAAAACAGCAAAGAAAGTGCCAAGGAGATGAGGGAACTGAGATCTCCCTCAGGTTTGAGGTGTTGTGGTCTATGGACAGATAAGATACCCAGCATCCCCCACATAAGGGCAGGAATCAATGGTGTCTGACCCAGTCACAGCATGAACTGGAGCCCTTTGAAGAGGCTACAGACCCAAAGCCCAAAACCACATGCAGGGGCACAGGTCCTCAGTGACTGTCTGCTGAACATGATGGCCTTGGCCTCTCTTCCTTGATCTTCTTTAAAACACATCGGAATTATAGGAAAAGACCCAATGATTGTGTCTCTGCCTGTCCCCTGCTGGTGAAACTCTCAGTGAGACGGGCCTGTCCTGAGGCTTTTCCAGCAGCTTCCAAGTACAAATAGGTCACATTCACACAGAGAGGAAAGGAACGAATGGTTGCTGGAGTGAGAGGTGAGTGATGACAGGCACATAATGGAAGGACAAGACAGCAGCCATGCTTAGGAAGGGGCCTGCTGAGAGCAGAGGGGCACTCTCAGAGTGGGCGTGACTACCTGATGACCAACAGGACAAAGGACAACAGTAGGTGGCACTGGTGGCTCAGAAGTGGCCACTAAACTGGAAAGGTCAGTGTAAACCCAGAGTTTGAGGGCATGAATCAGTGAGTCGACACCTTCAGAGGGCCAGGCCACGCCCCATCTCCCTTTTATACCCAGAAGACTTCAGTCAGAATGCTGACCCATCCCTTCGGCAGTGGACTGGCTGGCCCACCACTACAGTAGAAGGGGAAGCGAGTTCACCCCTTAGGTGGGAATAGGAAGAATAGTTTTATTGAGTATACTGCAAGAGGACACCAGGCTGACCTAGTAACTAGATTACCATGGGGCATTGAGCTACAGGTTACCATTTTTGAGAAATACTTACACGGTGAGGATAAGTTTTCTTTACGTACAGGTTCCTGGTCTGTAATTGGCATGTTGCTAAGGAGAGATGTCTAGATTGGCCAGTGTACACTTCTGGACTCTAATGGTCTTCCTTCCGCACCATCCTCTCCCTGCTGGGGCCTTAGACAGACAGAAAACCGGCCTAAGGTGGGGTCCTAACATGGTTTCCTGTGTCTACAGAACTTTTGGAGGTTCATTTTCCGGAAGAGCCTGCTCTCCACCTCTCTCTGTCATATGGACTTCGCTGTCCTAGGCCTCGGGGACTCCTCATATGCCAAGTGAGTAGGGGTGGACATGCTGGCCAGATAGGGATATTTCTCAAGATCATGCAAGAAATGAGACAGGCAGCTGAGCCCCAGGTGCCTATCCACGGTAGATCATGTGTCCCTGCACTGTGTTAGCTGACCAACCTTACCACATATGCTCTAATCCTTGAAGAACTTGGCACAGAGGAGACCACAGTTGGGGTAGGAAAAGGGTGGCAGAGTACCACCATGGAATCGCGGGCACAGGGAGGCTCAGACCAGCCAGCATTCCATTACAACACGTGATGACGTTCAACCACACCTGATCTGCCCCTGTTCCACATAGGTTCAAAACACTGTGAAGCATCGACAACTTGAAAAGAGCACCGAGGGGAACGGCTCATCTTCAAGTGGCTTGTTAGGCAGGGAGGAGGTTCACGGGTTTCTTTTCTAGGCATGTTGTGGACAGCTGTGTCCGTTAACCAGCAGTGCTGTTCGCATCGTTCATTCCGTGGGGTGGTGATGAGGGATTTCTCCTCAGAGGTGCACCTAGATATCTAAAAGCTAGGACAGCAGCATTTTGAACACTTCCTACTTTCACAGGGCCCGGTATCATCCAGCATTGAGGGCAACTCAATCACCATAAACAGTTGTGTACATGACAGGGTTCTTACTTTAGATTTAAGTCAGGTGGCGATGGCGCAGGGCAGGCCTTTAATCCCAGCACTTGGGAGGCAGAGGCAGGCTGGTCTCTGAGATTAAAAGAACAGAAATGGAAGCTGGGCATAATGGCTCACTCACCTGGAATCCCACCACTCAGGCTGAGAGGATTGCCACAATCTCTAGGCCAGCCTAGGCTACAATGTGGGACCCAATCTCACTAAACCAAAAAATAGAAAATCGGAAGATTGGTGGCAACATGGCCTTGGCTCTGCTAGAGATTGTGCTCACTTGCAGTGTGTGGATGCACAGACCACGTGGGAGGAGATTGTGCTCACTTGGAGTGTGTGGTTGCACAGAACACGTGGGAGGGAGTCCAGCTGTGGATGTGGTCCCCAAATGGACAAGCTGGTACAGGGACCAGTGTGTACTTTACAGACCAAAGGAAATCCTATTACAGGAAAACATGGTTAACTGCCCCTCCCCCGATCTCCAGTGGTAACGAGCCCTGACCAATGGGAGTACAGGGCCTTAGTCACTTCAGAAAAGGGTTGATAAGATGAGACTGTCCTCCACATGGCACCTTCTTGAGATCAGGGACCTAGCATTTGCTATCCTTGTTGCTCCAACCTCATCCCCTGTATACTGAAGCCCCCTCCCTCCTAGGATGAGGCCAGTGTGCACTGCTGAGGGAGTAACGCTTGAGGGAAGCCTGCACTATTTACTCTGCCCAGGAGGTCAGCTGAACTACCTCCCTCACTGTTGATTATCTCTGTCCGCCTTGCTGTCTCCACAGGTTCAACTTCGTGGCCAAGAAGCTCCATCGTAGGCTGCTGCAGCTAGGAGCCAGTGCCCTCCTACCCCCATGTCTGGGTGATGACCAGCATGAGCTGGGGTAAGTGGTGGTTGCAGTGGCCTTCTTTGGCCGCTCCATCTGGCTCTGGCCAGCAGAGGCCAATGCCTGTGCTTTCTCTTAGGCCCGATGCTGCCATTGACCCCTGGCTGGGAGAACTTTGGAAGAAGATAATGGGTCTGTACCCAGTGCCTCTTGACTTTCCTGAGATCCCTCTTGGAGTCCCGTGAGTCTGAACCTTGGGGTGTGAGTGCCAAGGGACTTTGAGCTGGTTAGCAAAAAAAAATTCCTCAAGGTATGGTTGAGTGGTCCTGTACACCTGATATTTCTTTCCACTTTCCCCCACAGCTTGCCCTCCAAGTTCATCTTCCAGTTTGTCCAGGAGGTTCCCAGCGTAGGGACTGAGGGGCTAAAGCTATCCAGCTCAGACCCTCAGAGACCCCCATCAGAGTTACAGCCCTTTCTGGCACCTGTGATAACCAACCAGAGGGTCACTGGCCCCCAACATTTCCAGGATGTTCGGCTGATTGAGTTTGACATTACAGACTCGAGTATCAGGTGAGGGGCAAAAGCCCTCAGGCAGTTCGGCAGGGTGCCCATGTAATGTTGGGAAGCTGATGTGGTCAGGGAAAGGCAGTGGGTAGATATTCAGAAGGGTCAAACAAAGCCAAGGGCTAGGTGGCTCAGTGGCTTGAAAATCTCTACTTGACATTCCCTTTCTTCCTCTTCAGTCTCCTTAGTCCCTCCATCCTCCCCTACATCCTCCCCTTCCCCTCAGCCCCTTGGTCCTTCCTACATCATTCCCGCATATCTGGTGGCTTTTCCATGTAGTTATGCTGCTGGTGATGTCGTATCCATTATGCCCTCTAACTCGGAGACCCACACCCAGCAGTTCTGCCGGTTGCTGGGCTTGGACCCCAAGCAGTTTTTCCTGCTTACGCCACGGGAGCCAGGTGAGTATGGCAGATGCACCACCTCTTGAGGCCAAGGCGCCACCCGATGTCCCTGCCCACCAAGTCTCCATGCCATTCCTGCAGGCGTCCCTCACCCATCAGGGCTGCCTCAGCCCTGCACAGTGTCGCATCTTGTCTCACGGTATTTGGACATCGCCAGCGTGCCCCGCCGTTCCTTCTTTGAGCTCTTGGCTTGTCTTTCTCCACATGGGCTGGAGCGGGAGAAGCTGCTAGAATTCAGCTCTGCCAGAGGTCAGGAAGAGCTCTGGGAGTACTGTAATCGGCCCCGCAGGACCATCTTGGAGGTGGGCTTGTGGGCAGTGGTGGGTATGGGCTCTCAGCACTGGCATGCCACCGCCATTCTAAACCTCCCTCTGTCCAGGTGCTGTGTGACTTTCCACACACGGCAGCTGCCATTCCTCCAGACTACCTTTTGGACCTTATCCCTCGGATCCGCCCACGGGCCTTCTCCATTGCCTCTTCCCTGCTGGTGAGGGACTCAGTGGACTGGCTGTGGGAAAGCTGGGACGGGGCAGGGTGTTTGCAGACGGGTTGCCTTCTGAACAGGGACAGTTTCTCTATCAGAGCCTGCCCCTCGTGGGGTTGGTAGCAGACAGGAATGGTTTAGCAGGGCAGGGCCTTCCCTGTGCCCCCTAGGCTCATCCCGGGAGGCTACAGATCCTTGTGGCTGTGGTACAGTACCAGACTCGCCTCAAGGAACCCCGCCGTGGCCTCTGCTCCTCCTGGCTAGCATCCCTGAATCCTGAGCAAGGTGATCTCTATTTCTGGGGGTGGGAGAGACCGCAGCCTCAAGCTCCTACCTTCCCTGTACCTCCTGCTACAGGGGCTCAAGCCCCACCAGTGAGCACCTCAACCTTTTGTTTTGACCTCCTTCATGCCTTCTCCCTCCTGCAACAGGACCTGTCCAGGTGCCTCTGTGGGTGCGGCCTGGGAGCCTCGTGTTCCCAGAGACACCAGACACACCCATTATCATGGTAGGGCCTGGAACTGGTGTGGCTCCCTTTCGAGCAGCCATTCAAGAGCGAGTGGCCCACAGCCAAACTGGTGAGTATAGGAGTCCCAGGACAGTGTGACCACTGAGACGGGTCTGGCTGAGTCCCTGTATCCAGACAAGGGGGCCACCCTATGTACCCCAGGAAACTTCTTGTTCTTTGGCTGCCGCAAACGGGACCAGGACTTCTACTGGCAGACTGAGTGGCAAGAGCTAGAGAAGAAAGGCTGCCTGACCCTGGTTACGGCCTTCTCCCGGGAGCAGGTGAGTATACTCAAGTTAGGTGGGGCAGGAGTGGGGATGGCTGGGACTCAGCCTGTGACACCTGCAGGAGCAAAAGGTGTACGTGCAGCATCGGCTCCGAGAGCTGGGGCCCCTTGTCTGGGAGCTGCTGGATCGCCACGGTGCCCACTTCTACCTAGCAGGGTGAGCCAATTTGGGGGTGTAGAGGAGCGGACCAGTCTTCAGAGGTGGGGAGTGGGGGTTGGGGCCACAGGATCACTGAGCTTTCTGAGCCTACCCCTCCAGCAATGCTAAGTATATGCCTGCGGACGTTGCGGAAGCCCTGACGTACATTTTTCAAGAAGAAGGACAACTCTCCAGCGCAGATGCGGCTGCCTACCTTGCCAGGCTCCAGCAGACACTGCGTTTCCAGACTGAGACCTGGGCCTGAGGAGCCACTTGCTAGCTCACGTCCACACCAACAGCCGCACTGGAGAGCCTCCTGGAGTCTACAGGGCCCATTATCACCTCCTGTCCTCTGATCCCAGAACACTTGTGAGACCATGGTGTAGCTTCTTGACTCCAGCTGACTAGCAGGGCACTCTCTGAATCCAGCCAAATTCAGTGGAACCCAGTGTCCCACCCACACTTCCCCCAACCCCAGTGCAATGTACACTCCTGGTTTCCTCTCTGTCCCCATCACTGTGCCCCAGATCTGCATTATGGTCCATACCACAGGAGCTGCTAAGGCCTCCAGGAGGCAGGGAGTCCTGTGAGGGCCGCACTGCCCCTCTGCCCTGGTGCTATTTCCATTCACCCACAGCACCTGTGGGACTCGGGCTCAGGTGAGAGGCCCCAGGGGCTGATTCTCCTGAGCACTGAGAATGAACAAGTCAGTCTGTCTCAGGCCCTTAACACCTTGAGTAAACTGCCTGGGTAGCTACTCACTTCTGTGCTTTTGCGTCTCCTAGATTTGGGGATGGTGGGTGGGATTGGATTATCTGCATTTGCTAATGTTAGCCAAAGACTCTTCCAGGCCATGTGTGAGGCTGCATGCACCTATGCTAGGATCACACTGCACTTGGATGTCTGATGTCTAAGTTCCTGTTGGTCTGGTCTCTCTCCCCTTTGTACTTAGAAGGCAGGTCTTGGCTCTGTCTGATCTTAAACCTTAACAGTTCAGCTAAGTTCATGCCCTTCTTTGATGGCCAGAGAGTTATTGGAAAGTCTCAGCCCAGTGCTGGAACACACTATCTAGAAGAACGAGCAGGTGGAAGGGGTGTGATAGGAGTTGGCCCGCCCATGGGCAGGGCCTTTACCCCTGGAAAGAGAAACCCTGTTGGAGGAGTCAAACAGGTCCGAGGGCAGCTGGGAGCTGAGGAACCTCTGTTTTGTCCGACAACCGCTGGAACAGAGACCAGGCCTGGCCAACACCACTCTTAAGACTGAAATTCCAGGAGCTGACGACTCTGAGGGGACCCAACTGAAGTTTACTTCCGGTAGGGTCAGCAAGCCCAAAGGTGTATCTGGAGGTCAGTGCCCTGGTAATCAAGACCAAGCTCTGTCTGGCTCCTGAGGGCCACACTAACCTTTAGATCGTCAACAATCCCTGCTGCCACCCTGGAGTCCCAGTCTTCCCATCCTGCTTTCTGTTCTGGTGGTTCTACCCTGGGGCCTAATGACACCAGCTCTACACCCGCCAGTTCACCTTGTACTCCTTTGAGTCCTGAGCTCCTGGACCCACTGCGCCAGCTACCAGCAGATGAAGAGGATAATCTCAGCTCCCCCCAGGATGCCAGGGCTCCAGACAGTAAGCCTGAACTGGAGGCCCTGTCAACTGTGGAGGAGCAGGAAGAGTGTGAGGGACAGGCAGAGGAGGAATGCCCCATCTGCACTGAGCCTTACGGGTCTGATGAGCAGCACCAGGCCTTGCTGAACTGTGGTCACAGCCTGTGTGTGGGCTGCCTGCACCAGCTGTTAGGCATAACCCCCAGAGCTGACCTGGGCCGTGTGTGCTGCCCACTGTGTCGTCAGAAGACACCCATGCTAGAGTGGGAGATCTGTCAGCTGCAGGAGGAACTGCTTCGAGCTGATGGACCCCAGCACCCAGTGCCCATTGCATCCACCACACCCCTGCGTCCTGGCCCTGGGCCCTGGGGATTCTTGGAGCACCGCTACCGCCTGCGTTTCCTGGCCGGGCCCGTGGGAGGCCGGAGCTGCCTCCCCTTCCTTCCCTGCCCTCCCAGCCTAAGTACCTGGCTGTGGACACTGCGGGAACGTGGCCCCTGTGCCCGTCGCCTGTCACTGCTGAGCCTGCTGGCATTAGAACTGCTGGGGCTGGCGCTCATCTTCATGCCGCTCGTGTTGCTAGGAGTGTTCTTCATGCTCCTAGACCGCTCCAGCCGCTGAGCAGAGCCCAGGCTCGGATTCTTGTCATTAGCAAAGACTTGCTATCACAATCCCAAGACTAGGCCTGCTCAAGAGCCTGGGCCAGCCAGAGTGCTTACACACCCCTGCAGCCCAGATACTGGCTAAAGCCAAGGACACTAAGCCAAGGACAGCCTCTGAAGGAGATTGGCCTAACAGGAAGAGCTGTGACCAGAGCCCCATGTGCTTACCATGGACAAACACGTGACTGGCCAGAGGCAATGGCTGGATCCTAACACTGACTCCTGAGGTCCATCTGGTGAGGGTGGGCGCAAACGTGAATAGAGGTCCAGCAGAATTCCGTGGCTAGGAGAAGGCAAGGGCTGCAGGGACCCCCTCCCCTGTCCACACAGGTTGATGTGTGCCCCTGAAGGCCACAGTAGCTAGCAGGAGGGGTCAGCACTGTACAAACCCATTCTTCAAAAGCTCCTCACCCAACCTAAGATGCCCTCACCAGACAGGGTATCCCAGAGCAGCTAGGATCAATACTGGTTTTGTACTGCAAGGGCCAAGGTTCAATCCAAACCCACAGCAAATGCCCAAGGTCCAGTTCTGTTTGTAATTGACTATACAATCCATGTCACTGGACTAGGAGCCCTCATTTCGGCAATGAAGACAAATATAAGCCCACCTCCTGGCTTATTCGTGACACAGTGTAAGGTGGGCTGTCTCTGTCTATACCCAGCCTAAGAGTGGCTCTCAATAAACAGCTGCTGATGGGCTGGAGAGATGGCTCAGCGGTTAAGAGCGTTGCCTCCTCTTCCAAAGGTCCTGAGTTCAATTCGCAGCAACCACATGGTGGCTCACAACCATCTGTAATGAGATCTGGTGCCCCCTTCTGGCCTTCAGACATACATGCAGAAAGAATATTGTATACACAATAAATAAATATTAAATAAATAAAAATAAACAGCTGCTATTGATACCATTGTACCACAGCCATCCTCATTATTCCATCTCCGCCATCCAGGCAGCTCTCATACTCTTCAGAGGTACCTAATCCAGTCGCAGACAGACAGGCCAGTGCCATACAAGAGAGCCGCCAGGATCTTAGCTCATGCTGTCCAAAGGCCATTTCTACATATCCTTGGCCAGAGGTGTAGAAGAGACCCAGCCAATCACCTTACTTGTAAGGTGGGGTCCCCCGAGGACATTTTTTTTACTTATAAAGATTTCTTTCCTGTTTTCCGCTGGTACCTCTGGTTCTGTAAGTCTATTTCCCAATTAAAGCTGTATATATTTATTACAATTTCTGTCTGCATTCATTTACGCCGATACACAGAGGAAAGGTACTTTTTAGGGGGTGGGGTGGATATCTCACTGTGAAACCAATGCCGACCTCAATCCTGCCCTGGCTTCCAGAGTGCTGGATTACCAGTGAGCATCCACACACAGCTGAAGGTTCTGTCTGCCTAGCTAGGCCGCAGCCCCACGTGCCACACTCTAGCAATCCTCTGCACCAATATGTTCACAGCTAGTCCCAGGCCTCCCGAGCAACAAGTAGAGCTGGCCAACCCTGAATGAAGATGGGTTGCCTTCTGGCAGTTCCTAATTAGACTGTCTGGGCTATGGCCCTGGGAACCTACTCAAGGCCCAGGCCCGGGCCTAGCCCACAGGAGTAAGCTTCAATCAGTGAACCAGTGCAAACTTTGGCAAAGAGTTTTAATGGCAAAGTTGGCTGCAGCGACAATGCCACGCAGGGTAGGGCCAGAAGCCACAGTGGGCAAGAAAGGATCAGCGGGAAACAGGACAGGGCCAGTTCCCTGAAGAAGCGGCGAGCAAGGGCCTGCAGGCAGTCGTGGGCAGGTGGACACTACATGATGGAACAGGCTGATAGTGGGTTCCGCACATGGCAGGTGCATGCAGCCCCACAGTACTGCCGGAAGGTCTGGTAGCAGCTGCCTTCGGATTCACCCCCCCACTGGCCACCGGATGGGGCCGTCAGGGCTTCAGGTGGCAAGCGGCTCAGGATGGATGTATTGACAGCCAGTGCGGCCAGGCCATAGTCAGTGAAGAGCACAGTCTCACGGTGGCAGGTGGGACACGAGATAAACTTGTACTTAGGGCAAGACTCGTAAAGAATCTGCAGGCACTGCTCACACACAGAGTGCAGGCAAGACAGCACGCGGGGCCGCCGCTGAGTGACGTTGTATGTGTGCCCACAGGTGGGGCATTCCAGGGGCTCACCTGCTATCACTGGCCCGGATGATGAAGGTGCAGAGGCTGTTGGGCCAGGTCGAATCACATATTGATTTACAATGACCTCATCCACTGGTGCCACCCGGGGGAAGCCCAATTCAGAACTGCCCTTGCGGGGCCGCCTTGGCAAGGGTGGAGTGTGGGGTGCTCCTTCCAAGGTAGGCATGTCCCCCCCACATGCCTGGTTGACAATGATCTCTGTGTCTGAGGGCCAAGCACGCTTGGGTGCCAGAGTGGGAGTGGGCCTGGGTGCAGGTGGGAAGCAGGGGGTGGCCGCCGGGAGCTCAGGGAACTTTTCAGGGTGGACAATCTTCATGGCCTCCATTTTGAGGATGACATGGGGGCCTTTCAGGCAGGACATGAGGAGGCCCGGCCATCCACTGCCCACCTCAGGCCCAGGGTCAGCTGGCATCCGGCTCTCTACAGTCAGACCGGACGTTGGCACAGGTGGGGGCGTTGGGTGGGGCCGTGGGGGAAGAGAAGGGGCTGCATCCTGGTCCTGCCAGGCCTGGTGAGGCCCCCGGTTACTCCGTGGACTGCAAGGGGCAGCGGGTGACAGATTGGGGGGCAGGGCCCCCCCCAGTGGCCACAATGGCTTATCTGGTTCAGTCCGGAGAGGAGGAGGAAGAGGAGGGGGAGGGGGAAGCAGGCGGGGGCAAGGGGGTACAGGAGGCTGTCTTGGGCTGTGGGGTTCACGCAGGGGCTCACCCAGGGTCTCTGTCTGCTGAGGCTGGCAAGGGGGCGTGGAGGGGCCTCCTCCTGCAGCAGAGGTCAGCAGTCCCTGGGCCGGGACATCTGGGCAGGCAGGGGCTAGGTGGGCCCCATGGCTCCAGGACAGGGCGCCCAGGGAAGGCAGCTAGCCTGATCCCTGGCTGCCGGAGGACCTGGGCTGCAGGCTCCGCGGCAACAGCAATGGAGAGGCCTGCACCAGGCCCGAGCTGCGGGTGAGAGACAGCGTGAGGGCAACACGGGGCCAACCTCACTTTCGCCCTCACCCCCACCCTGCACAAAGGACAGAGTGCCCGACCTCTGACCCTGACCTTATCCGTGGGATCCAAGTCTTCACGGAATTCTGAACCCAACCCCCTCCCCAGTATGCCCTCCGAGGCCAGATTCACTGTCCGGAGGACTGACCCTATAAGAGAAGGAAGGAATGATGCATCTGACCCCCGCCCCTCCCCCCGCTCACCTGCCCCAGCCTGGCGTTCCCCGGCTGCACCGCCGCAGCAGCAGAGGTTGTCTCAAAGGCAGGCCTGGATGCGGCGCTCGCACCTTGGCTCTCTGGCTCTAGCGGCTCCGATAGCTCCCGCGGCTCCAGCAGCGACTTCGGGCGATGGCGGGCGAAGGCGGCACCCAGGGGCGCGAGCGCTGGTGCTGGACGCAAGGCTCGGCGCGGCGGCGGCGACAGCGGCGACGACGGCAGCGGCAGGTGCGTGCGGAGCGTGGCGCGTTCTGCGGCGGAGGCGCGGGGACCGCAGTGCGCGCGGCGCCCGCCCGCGCCCGCAGCGCCACCCCCCGTCTGGGGACCCGCGCGGGGTCCACGGGGCGGGGCCAGTCTCCTAGCCGCCCCTCGATCCACTCCTGGCCTGGCGTCTGCTCCCAGGGTCGACCTCACAGCTAGCTACAGGCGGGTCGGGATCCCCGTGTGCCAACATTCCCTTTTTCCCCCTTGGCTGCCCCTCTGCCTTTTGTAAGGGAAACCTTTCCTTACATTTTGAGCCTCACAATGCCCGAGCAGGGGTCCCAGCGTTCCACCAGTGTCTAGTCTACCTTTCGAGCTTTGAAGGGGCATGGTCCTTTCACGCCAAACCCCGACACACCCCCTGTGTGAACGCCGGGAGTTTTCCAACTCACTGACGTATCCACACTGCACCTAGGACTCATCAACTCAAAGACGGCGATATGACAGCAAAAGGGATAAGAGGTTAAGCGGATACCAGAGGGGTGGGCAGAGAGGACCTGGGACAGGCACGAAGAGGCTCGGCGGGTGTCCTGACCGGAAGTGGGAAGCTGGAAATACCTGGACAAGCTGGCAGTCCACGTGTTGGGTGGAGGGCCCACTGAACACACTCACCTGCCTAGGGTGGAGTAGCCCTTTCTTGTGTCGCATCAGGTCAGCACGCGCTTCTGTGTTGTGTACTAAACTGACCACACCCATCAGAGGCCCCATTCCTGTCCTCTTCCTCCTCCTACCTGGTCCTCTTCTACCTGGACTACACCTTTGCCTCAGGGGAGCCCTCCGCAAGGAAAGGGCAAAGGACACGCTGGTGACCAGGATGTCTACGTGTTCAGAGTGCCATTCTCTACCATCTCATGGCCACCAGTCATACCCATACCTGCCTGTGACCAACACTGAGTCCTGTGCCTGACCCTGGACAACCCAGATTTTGTTCAGGCCACAGACCCTCTCTGTACAATCAAGACGAAGGAAACAATGTTCCTGGTGAGCCAAAGCTGGGCCAGACTTTACAGCTCTATGGAACCAAGGGTGCACATCAGGGCTCCTTCAGCAAGGCCAGGTGAGAGGAGGGGTCAGGTGCGGGGGTACGGAGGGGAGGCGTCTCATGGGAATCCAGGCATCACGCTGGGGTAACTCAGGTAGCGGTGGCTAGAGAAAGGAATGAGCTCTTTCCAGCCACCCTTCCCAGGAGGGCTCTGCTCACTAGCCCACCCACCTGGCCCTCGCGCAAAGCCACCTATGGCCCCACCCTTTGTCCAGAGTCCCGCCCCGTGAAATGAAGCCACGCCCCATAAGAGAATAAACCCTTCCCTCCTCTCTCCCCTCCCTGCCGCCGTTCTGAGCGGAGCAAGCCAAGGATCCTTCCAAACCGGGTCTTTTGGGAAACCCTGGAGCGCGAAGGCTTCTGGGGAATTAAATTTCCACTGGGCACCTCGACCGGGTTTACGCATGCTCGCGGCTAGGGGCGGAGTCTCCGGGGGCGGTGGGCAAGGTTAAAGGCTCCCACGTTGAGAGCGCTGCTTTCTATCTCTTAAGCTTGTTTCCCCCAGACCCATTTCCTTCTACTTGCTAAGTTGCTCAACCTGCCTGACTGGCTCTTCACTCAGTTACCCTGGCTTGTAGTCCGTGTCCTACTTGCTCTCTCCTTCCTGGTGTTTTCCCGAATGGGGTCCGAGCCCTTCCCGCTGTAGCATAGACCCAGAGTTGCCTACCGGTTGGCTCACAAGCTTTCCACTATTGTTTCACCCCCAGCCCCGCCGTCTTTTTTTCGTGTCCTCTATGGCCAAGGAGGTAAAGCTGCAAAAGCAGAAGGGTACCAGGGCCAAGCATGGGTGCGGGGGGGGGGGGGACAGAAAACTTGGGGGAGCTTTCTCCCCAATTCACCAGCACAGGGAAACTGCAGTTTCAGAAACGAGCTGAAAATGTTGCTTGTGTCCATGTCACCAATTTAAGATAAGTAAAGTATCTACAAAGTTGTGTCAAACTTTTTTATTAGAAAAGTGGACAATCCTCCAAGCCGTCTCAGGCATCCCAGTGACAACTGGGTATGGGCAGTAGGTGACAATCAGGAATTCTGGACAGTGGCTGTAGAAATGTGAGCAATGGCTGGGTGGCCCCAGAATCTGAAGACCTGCCCCCCACTTCCTCTCTGGGGCCATGACCCAAGGAGGTAGGACATGCTCAGATGAATGGTGATTGAGTCACCTGGATTAGCAAATGCCCCTTAGAGCCCAAACCTTGGCCTCCACCCATCTGGGAATGAGGGGTGACTGGCTGCTGTGCTCTAGTTGCTAAGGCCTCCTGGGATCCTGGGAACCCCATCTTTGAGCTCCGCCCCAAAGCCCCACCCCTCTCTAGGAGGGAAAAGGCACCTGCTGGTAGCTCTACTCACAGGCACTGGGACCAGGAGCTGGAGGACAGAAAGACTGCTGCTGCTTGCTGCAGGTGAGTCCTCGCCCAGGGGCTGACCTGTACTTAGAGGTACCCCCTGGACAGACACTGCTCTCCCTTAGACCAGCTCACCAGCATCTCCTAGCTTTTTATCCCCATTCCCAGCTGCATCCAGGAGCATCTCTTGGACACTTGGTGGAGGGTGGCAACTGGGTACTTGGGCCTACCTCCAAAGACACGTAGGCCTTGCATAGATCCTGATGTGCCCACATCTGCATGCAGATGCTAATTGATAAGGCTTGTCACAAGGCAGATTCCTCCGGAATGGGTGTCTTCTTGGGCTATAGGCTCTCTAGCAGGTTTTCTCCTCCCTGAGTCCATGTATGTGTCTCTGCTCACCTCTGCAGCCTGGGCCATGGACCCCCATGAGATGGTTGTCAAGAATCCATACACCCCCATCAGCATCCCTCGGGCTCACCTGAGGTCTGACCTGGGGCAGCAGTTAGAGGAGGTTCCTTCTTCATCTTCCTCCGCTGAAATTCAGCCTCTACCCTCAGGAACCTATGCCCCAGAGCCAGCGGGCCTCTCGAAAACGACTGAAGCCCCAGAGCCAAAGGGTGTCAAGGGCATCAAAGGTACAGCTCCTGAGCAGAGCCAACAGACCTACAACCCCTGCAACCCCTACAACAGCGGTGGGCAGCGTCCCTCAGGACTGACTTATGCTGGTCTGCCGCCTGTGGGGCGTGGCGATGACATTGCCCACCACTGCTGCTGCCTGCCTTGCTGCTCTTGCTGCCACTGCCCACGATTCTGCCGTTGTCACAGCTGTTGCTGTGTTGTCTCCTAGCCCGACTATCCAACCTCCAGGGCTGGGGGTCCTGGGCCTCTGCTCAATGCCAAAGTGGTGCTGGACATCAGGAGCAGCCATTGTCATGGGCATCTGGGGAGCCTGTCCACCAGGAAGGCCCAGCAAGTGCCCTCTGGGATACGGTCCCAGCCACTAGCCATGTTGGGCAGCAATAGGAACACCCTTCACTTCTTGCAAGACTTTGGCAATAAAGCAGGGTGAGCATTGTGCTAGTGACTATTTTTTTTTTTTAAAGCCAGGGGTCTGTTTGGGAGAGGGTGCCCTCAACATGCACAAATACAATCTCCCTGGTAGATTCCCAGACTCTGTGGGACCTTCCAGGACTGGATGCCTCATGACATCCATAATTTAGGGCCCTAGCAGGTCTCAGTCCACCCAGGGGCTCGTAGATGGTAGTATGTCCACTGCCCTGGGCCAGTTCCTCGTTCTCCTTAGGGCTAAAGCTGAGATAGTAAACAAGATTAATCCTGTGTCACAAGGTAGGAGGGTACCATACTTACCACTGTGGGGGACCCCAAGAAAATACTCTGGGGGAGGATCAGATTGGAGGGCTGTTAGTGGGTGGGGCTGACGTTGGCAGGTTTCAGGGAGTGGGAGCTCAGATCCAGGGCCCAGAACCCAGCCCTGCCCAATGTGAGTCACCTCCCGCCCTTGGCCAGGGCATGTTTCTGGTTTCCCACAAAAGACAATCCCTACTATCCAGGCTTTGCTGTTTAACCTATTTCAAGTGATGTGTACCAGGCCTTGAAGATGAGGCATGGCAGGGCTGAAGGGAGTGTTCTCTTCTTACCTGTCCAAGCAGTGTGAGATGCCTGCTGGGGGCCATGTTTGAGATGCCAGGGTAGGGAGTGTGCAAGGAAGCCAGCTCTGGGCAACCTGGTGTTTCCTGGGCAGGGCAGAGCCGCAATGCCACGTGAAGAGGGAGAAGACCTGGCCTCACAGGCCTCACAAGACAAACAAGTCCTCCTGAAGTCGGCCCTTCCCTGATGCAGAGGCAGGTCATGTAAGAGGGCAGGCCAGATGTGTTGTGTGTAGAGGTCTCCAGGAATGGGCAGATAGGTCATTGCCCTGACTCCTCTCTGAGCTTCTAGTCCTGGTCCAGTGAGAGCCAACACAGGAACCTGTTTGACCAGTCTTAAAGGCAGACTGCCAAGTGGGTGGGTAAAAGTGAGTAAAGAAGGCTTTTTTTTCCCCCTAGCAACCCTGTGTGCAGTCTTAGGGGTCCTAGCAACCCTGTGTGCAGAATTAGGGGTTTCCCTAATTCTGTGCTGTCTCCTCTCCAGTCCTCATCACAGGGAACAGGGATCCCACTTCCCTGAACTGTCTCCCTGGACTGTTGTAGAGACTGAGGGTCGGGGTAGGCGGTCAACTGGGAGATGCTTAGCATGGGTGTGGGGTGGTGGGGGCTTCTGGGATGATGGTTGTGTGAGGGTGATCATCACACCTCAGGCCTGATGGGCGGGCTACTTCCTGTGACATCACAGGATAGACTTAGTCTAGGTGGGGAGGAAGGTGATCCTGAGAAGTGACCAAATTAGCAAGAAGATGCACCCTACCATGGAGCTGATGGGGGGCGGGGGTAGGTTCCCTGGGAGGTGATGTGCGCGGAGGCCAAAGTGGAAAACATTACCAAGGGGTGCTCAGATGAGACCTGGGAGAAGGGTACAAGAATGGGGAGGCCAAAAACTGGAGATACCTAGAGTGGAGAAAGACAAAGCCAGGTCTCTGGGAGTTACAGGGGGGGAGTGGTCTGGGCAGGTTCATCCTTCAGGGGGCTGGCTCACCTTATCTCCTGCCCAGTGCTGGGAGCAGGGAGCAGCAGATCCTGTTGCAGGCGCTTTGTGGCTGAAAGGGGAGCCCACTCTCACTTGATGCAGCCACCACCTGCCTCCTGCTCACTTGCCTATGTGGCCAGTAATGCGAGCCCAGGGAGGGAGCCATGAAGTGTCCCAGGTCCCCATCCCCTTCTGCAGTCCTCTAGCTGGGAATATCTTTCTGGTGGAGTGGATGCAGGTAAGAGAAGCCAGGGGTTCGGAAAGGCAAGGGGTGGGTCTCAACAGTGGGATAGGATGCTGTTTCAGCCAATGGCCACAGCAACAAGAGAAAGGCCCAGGCTTGGTGTTAGCCCAAAGGCACCATCTTCCCTCCAGGTGTGTAGGGACTTACCGTCCCATGTCACTGTCCTCCATTTTCTGGGGGCCAGCATGGACCAAAACATCACATAGGTGGGCAGAGGTGAACTGTAACTTGTGCGGTTGCCCTGTTAGTTCCCTCATACTCTCCCTAGGATGCTGCAGCCTGAAGGCCCCCGAGCCTTGGAGGAAGGGGCAGCCCTGACGGCCCCACGGAATGACTGCATCGTCTGCTACTCTGCCTATGACCTCTCAATACACTTGCCTCGCCGCCTCTACTGCGGCCACACCTTCTGCCAGGCATGTATGCGGCGGCTGGACACGCCAGCCCACGAGCAGCACTGGATCCCCTGCCCACAGTGCCGTCAAAGTACCCCTATGCCCCGTGGAGGGGTGACCATGTTGGACCTGGACTTAGCTGCCTTTTTGGCAGTCAAAGCTGAACGGGAACCATCAAGAATAGAACCCAGGTCCTCGGTCCCCCTCAAAGTCGGCACTACCGTCACTCAGCAGCCGGCTGGACTCTATCCCACCTTGGGCCCCCAACCCCACTTTCCTCAGCCTGGATGCTGCTGCTGGGGCTGGGGAAGACTGTGCTGGTATCCCTTGGGGAACCCTGAGGTCTAAACTCTGGCTATCTCCACCTGCACAAAGAAAACTGCTAGTGGCTTCCCTGCCGCGGAGCCACAGACCATACATAGCGCAGCCCGAACAGCGTGCGAGCAGGGCCTCCTCCTTATAGTCCTACATGCCACAACAGAGTGGTGTCACCCTGACCAGGGACATCTCAAGCCATAGCCTAAGGTCAGAATCAGTGACCATGGTTCCACAATAGGCTGGTGACATTCCATTTAACTAGTCTATAGGGGATTCCCATACCCCAAACTAGCCTGAGACTTTGTTTGGCTAGCCAACATTCTGCTGTCTATGTCACCTGTAAACCCAGGACCTAGCATGGAAAATGACTCCTAAGAGTCTGTGGGGATGAGTGCAGGGGCCTGGACTGGGCCAGGCTACGGTTGTCCATGAGTGGCTGGCCTCAGAGCAGGCCTTCCTCTCTGTAAACATTCAGCGGTATGAGCCAGGAGGGAGGGCAGGTTACCTCTTCTATTCCTGGAGTCTATGTGTTTTATCTCTTCATCTGTGGTCACCGGGCTCCTGCCATGAGCCAGGTACTTGTCTGAGAGGATCTGCTACAGGCCAAAGCTTCGTCTTTGACAGGCATCAAAGAAGGCTGCCATAGAGAGCCAGCTCTGACAAGGGGTCTAGCCTGAGGTCTCACAGCTCATCATCCTAGTTTAAGACTCCCAGCCTCCTCCTGCCTCTGGTGACTATAATAACACAGACCTGAGCCGGGCGGTGGTGGCGCATGTCTTTAATCCCAGCACTCGGAAGGCAGAGACAGGTGGATCTCCGTGAGTTTGAGGCCAGCCTAGTCTACAAGAGCTAGTTCCAGGACAGGCCCCAAAGCTACATAGAAACCCTGTCTCGAAAAACAAAACAAACAAACAAACAAAAAAACTCCAGACCTTCTTTAGGTACTAGAGGTTACAGCTTACTGACAATGACAACCCCCAGGCCAAAGCAGTAACACTCCATCCCTCTAGGAAGGAGCTGTATTCAGGAGCCCCTGGGAGGGGCCTCCTGGGGAGCGGTTGTAGGATGGGGAGGAAAGGGAATTTGCTGAATAGACGTTGAGAAGACTCGTTCCCTGGGCAAAGTCCCTCAGGTGCCCAGGGACAACGCTGGGCAGTAAGCAGAGCAGGGTGCTGGAGCTTGCAGGGCCCCTAAGGAAATAGCTCGCAGGGGAGGGCCCAGTCCCCATCCTGGGGCTGGAAACGGACTGACCCACAAGACTGACCGGGACATTTCATATGCACATGGGCACAGAACAACACTCATCTGGGAAAAGATATTCAGATAGGGTTCAGGTGATAAGCACTGTAGGATGGGGAAGGGCTTTACCGTCTCCCGTCCATCTTTGCAGGTAGAGACCAATGTCCCGCGCCCCCCTCTCCACCGGCCTCCACTGAAAGCCCTTCTGGATCTAGCCCCACCCTTAACCTCAGATTTGAATCTGCTGACCTGGAGGCCTGGGTCTTCTCAGGCCACCTGAGGAAATCCGTTTTCCACACCCACCTGGTGCAAAGGGCTTCCCTTTTGTCTCTGTCAGGTGCACAGACAATCATGATAAGGTTTGTAGAACACAGAGGAACAGAGAAAGAGGAGGGCAATGTTCTCCTGGGGTCCTTAGGCAGTCGTAGCTAGAATGAGCGTGTCCTGCCTGGGTGCTGTAGAGTGTCCATTAAATGTATCCGATGCCTACTGGTGGCTGCCTGCTGTGTCTAGCTCTATTATGCTCCTGGCCAACTGTTGCCCATCCCTCGGAGAAGTGCCACCCCAAGAGAGTTGGGCTGGGGGCCCAGAACTCCTAGCCTTAGGATGACAAGGGTCTGAATAAGGCCTCGGGGCCAGGCAGGGTCTCCCCTTGGGGGCCCCAGCTCCTGGGTAAACATTAATGGGGCTCCACACACAGCAGGTCATGTGCACACTGGGCAGATCTTTGACCTGCAACTGCTCCCGCTGAGCCTCCTCCCCGCTGGTGCCCCTCACCACACATGCAGGTAGGAGCTCCCAGAGCTAGACCAAGCTAATGGACACTGGACGAGAGCTGAGTGACCACCAGCCAGGTTCAGGGTTTGGGCACCATTTTGAAACCCTTTAGGACCTTAGAGCAAGTGAGAAGAGCCTAGGACCAGGCCAAAGGGAGGGCACACAAAGGACCCCTGGGCCTGGGCCCAAGAACTGGGGGAGGGGTCAGGGTAGACTAGGATGCAAAGAATTCCAGACCCAGAAGCCGCATGGGGCCAGAACAGATAGAAGGGATCTGGTATGGGCAGGGGGTTCCGAAGCCCTGCTCCTAAGTTGAGGGTGGGGTGGGGCGGGGCTCTTATCAAGCAAGTACGTCACCTGTTTGGTATCAAATACCAAAGTCTAAGCTGGGACCATCTGGAGTGTCCTCATTGACACTTGATAGGAGAAATCCCAGGGTTCTCGAGCTACCGGCTACTTCCAGGTAGTGCCCGAGAACCCTGTGCCCTCAGTCAACTGCCAAACCTTCTTTCAGCCAAGACTAGTGAGGGAGCCTGGGATCCCGTGGCCCCTGTCTCCTGCCCCCTGAAGCTAAACCGGGCTCGCCTGACAATCACCTGAGGTCACAGTAGCCATCTGTCTGTGGTCAGAGGAAAGGGAGAGCCACCAAGACCTGCAAGGCACGGGGCTGCGGCCGAAGGTTCAGGTCAGGGGCCTGATGTTAGACTGCTGGGTGGGATAGAGGCGGAGTAGGAGGAACCACCAGCTCTTACCTGCTTTGCCCTTAGCAAATCCAGGATTGGGCCTGGGTCTCTTTGCTTGAAATCGATGCCGAATTCCCTCGCTGGTGGCCAGTTCCCCAACCCCACTTTGGATGCCATTGACCTGGTGGACCGGAATCTGAGAAATGCAGGTATCAGGCGCCCCTTGAACAGCTACACTAAGCAAAATGAGGGTTCTCTAGCTGCCCGCTTGAAGAGTTCTTGGGTCTCCTCACACCCCTGGCCTGAGCCAGACTCACTGAAACTCTTCCCTTCGCTGCTTCTGGACCTCATCCGTGGCCCCTTGTGCCCCAGCCCCTTCCTTCCACCTCTGGTTTCCTTTGGTCCTCCTCCTTGGAGAGGGGTTCTACAAACAGCCCTGCCTGACTTGACCCCTGCAGGGACCTCCAGTTCTATCCCAGGCTTGGAGGAGGGAGGCACAGACCCCTGGGCCTTCCCTCAGCAGAAGAACGCTGACAAACTGAAAGGTAGGTTTGCAGATGATGAGACAGCGCGCAGACAGGCCCCTGGCTTCCCGTTTCTTAGCAGAGTATAGGCTGGGACTTGGTGGAATACACCTCATAGAAAACCACCTTCATCTGCTTAAGATGGGGTGAAAACTCCCCTCCCAGCCTCAGGTCTTCCTTTTATTCCCTGCTGATGGCTTCAGTTCCGGGACTCCCCCTCCAAGGTCATGGGTTTATTCACAAGGCAAAGGAACAAGGGAGGACAAAGGAGGGGGACATAGTCTCTGCCCTGGTGAGCACCAGAGGACACGGGTTCCCGCTCAATGAGACAGAAGGGTATCCTGTGTTCTGTCCGAGAGGTGACAGGAAATATGGCCCCTCTTCACAGGGAACAAAATGTGGGGGTGGGGTGGTGCTGTAGCTGGGGAGTAGCCAGCTGGTCAAATAAGCTCTCTCTGGTGTCTCTAGAGGTCAGCACAGCCAGCAGGCTTCACGGGGTGGTCATCGGCTTCCTCAAGGCGTGTGGACTCCTGGGAAACCTCTACTTCTTCATCTGCTCCCTGGACATCCTTGGCTCCGCCTTCCAGCTGCTAGGCAGTGAGTGACCAGGCAGGACGCAGGACGGGGACAGGGACTGGACAGCAGGCAGCCCTCGGCAGCCTCAGTGCATCTCTCTGTGGGGATTAGGCAGAATGGCCGGAGACATTTTCAAGGACAATGTGGTGCTGTCCAACCCCGTGGCTGGCTTGGTCATTGGTGTGCTGGTCACAGTCCTCGTACAGAGCTCCAGTACATCTTCCTCTATCGTGGTTAGCATGGTGGCCTCTAAGTGTGAGTACACCTCCCTTTTCCCAGGGCAGTGGTGGGTGGGTTGGCGAACAGGCAGGGCTGCTGAAATGGCACCCCTACAGTGCTGACTGTCCAGATGTCTGTGCCTATCATCATGGGCGTCAACGTGGGCACTTCCATCACCAGCACCCTGGTCTCGATGGCGCAGTCAGGGGACCGGGAGGAGTTCCAGAGGTGAGTCAGGGCCGAAGGGCCAGGCTGGGTCTGTACTGGCCTCAGTAGAGGCTGCTCAGACAGCCAGCCTGCCCTGTGTGACTGCAGGGCTTTCAGCGGCTCGGCTGTGCATGGCATCTTCAACTGGCTCACAGTGTTGGTATTGCTGCCACTGGAGAGCGCCACGGCAGCATTAGAGAGGCTGAGTGGACTGGCCCTGGGTGCTGCTAGCCTCCAGCCAGGGAGGCAGGCCCCCGATATCCTCAAGGCACTGACGCAGCCTTTCACACACCTCATCATCCAGGTGAGGACAGATGTACCATAGGAAGGTACCTGCGCCTGGCTGATGAGGAGCAGGAGGCAGAAGCCCTGTCCTGGAAGGGGACAAGAAGAGGGTTTAGGCTTGGAATAGGCTGAGGGGAGGAGTGCCAGATGCATAATCATGCCCCCTCTGTCTACCAGCTGGATACCGGCATGATTACCAGCAGTGCTACGGGCAACACCACCAACGGCAGCCTGATTAAACAATGGTGTGACGTCCAGGGGAAACCACCGGTGAGGTGCCTCTGACCCCATCCCTCCCTCTTTTGATCTCTGACCTGCCAAATCATCCTGCCCGCTTGATCTTGAGCCTTTTAACCTCTGTCTGCCTGCTGTGAGCCCGACCTGAGTCCTCCCCATCCCTCAGTCCCAGGGGAGCAACGAGGAGTGCGGCGGCTTCCACCCCTGCAGGGAGAATGGCACAGCGGCTCCTGAGAACAGAGTGCCCTGTGAGTACCTGCGCCGGTCCTCCCCCTGCCCTGGTCCTCCCCCTGCCCTGGTCCTCCCCCTTGCCCTGGTCCTGCCCCTTGCCCTGGTCCTCCCCCTGCCCTGGTCCTGCCCCCTGCCCTGGTCCCGCCCCCTGCCCTGCTCTGACTCCCTCCCACTCATCACCCCGCCCCGCCGCAGGCCATCACCTGTTTGTGGGCACGGGGCTCACGGATCTGGCCGTGGGCTTCATCCTGCTGGCGGGCTCTCTGCTGGTGCTCTGTACCTGTCTGGTCCTCATCGTTAAGCTGCTCAACTCTGTACTGCAGGGCCGCATCGCCCAGGCTGTGAAAACGGTCATCAATGCGGGTAGGTGAGGTGTGTGGAGGCCCTGGACCTGGGATGGAGGGTAAGGCGGGGAGTTAAGAATGACCCTACAGCCTTCACCCTACACGCCTGCAGATTTCCCCTTCCCCTTTGGCTGGCTCAGCGGCTACTTGGCCGTCCTTGTTGGTGCAGGCTTAACTTTCTTGCTGCAAAGCAGCAGTGTATTCACGGCCGCCATCGTGCCTCTCATGGGTAAGCCAAAGCGGGCGATGGGTTTGGGGTTGGGGGAGCCGGGCTGGAGCCCCTAGTGACCCTGCATTTCTCCAGGGGTTGGGATAATCAACCTGGAACGGGCCTACCCCCTCTTCGTGGGCTCCAACATTGGCACCACCACCACAGCCCTGCTGGCGGCCCTGGCCAGCCCTGCAGACATGCTGCTCTTCGCAGTCCAGGTACTGCCCGCCATCGTTTCCCTGTTCCCAGCACGGCAGCTCTCCTTGGGCTCCTCAGGCTCCAACCACAGCCCTGCAGCCCCAGATCCAGGGGGACACTGTGGGCACCTCGCAGCCCTACCTCGGTTCTGGTTCTTCCTTTCCAGGACGACTTTCCTGGAATAACCTGTGGTCATCCCCTGCTCTTTGTCCCTCTATCTTTTTATCTCTATCTGTCCCCAGCTTCCCTTGAAGGATCACTGCTCCTCTGCTGCCTCCTTCCTGGACTCCTCACTGTGTTCCTCCATGTACCGAGGTCACTAGCTAAGGAGTGTGGTGTCTTCCCAGAGCCCATCCTGGGGATGCCTGCTCACCTGGGCACCTTTGCTAACCACATCATGCCACCTAAGCCGAGACATGTTTCTGCCTCTAAGTTGTCTCCTCCAACCCCAAATCTCACAGCTCCGTGCCTCACTCTTAGGCCTATTTGAGCTCTGACTCTCTAAATCGCCTAATCTTTGGTCCACTGCTCTGGCTCTAACTTCCCTCTGCCTAGGGCAGGATCAGGTTCTGAAATCTTGGCTGGCAGTAGCTGCTGCTCCTGGGAAAAACCCGAACCTTGCCACCTGCATCTTTGCCTCTGTATCGTCTGTCTTTGCCGCTCAGATACTCCTGACCCTGAACCATCCTCTCCCAGGCCTCTGGATTGTGCTCACTCACAGAAAGGCCGTGTGTTGCATTCCCTGTCCACCCTACCCCGCTTCGTCTCCGACAGCAGAGGGATATGTCACCACACGCTGTGCAGGCATAGGCCCCTGTCTCCTAAAATGTGGGGGAGAAGTTGTAGGGCGAACATGAGTCTGCTCTGGCTGGATCCTGCCATCCTAAGTGGCCTCTCTGAACCACTCAGAGGACACTACAGAGAAGCCTCAGACTTGGGCAGAGCAGGGAAAGGCATGATTTCTTTTTGTTTGATTGGGTGTGTGTGTGTGTGTGTGTGTGTGTGTGTGTGTGTGTGTGTGTGTGTTGTGTGGTCCTGTCCTGTCCTGGAACTCTCTCTGTAAACCAGGCTGGCCTCAAACTCACAGAGATCTGCCTACCTACCTCTGCCTCCCGAGTGCTGGGATTAAAGGCGTGTGCCACCACCACCTGGCAAAAGTCATCCTTTCTAAAAAGGCCCTGGTGACCCACATCATCTGGTCCAAGCTCCTCACCCCTTTTTGCCCTTCCTGCTTACCAGGTTGCTCTCATCCACTTCTTCTTCAACCTGGCTGGCATACTGCTGTGGTACCTGGTGCCTGTCCTGAGACTACCCATTCCACTGGCCAAGCGCTTTGGTGACCTGACTGCCCAGTACCGCTGGGTAGCCATTGTCTACCTACTATTCTCTTTCCTGCTGCTGCCCCTGGCAGCCTTCGGACTTTCCCTGGCAGGGGGCTCAGTGCTGGCTGCAGTGGGAGGCCCTCTGGTGGGGCTGGTGCTCCTTATCGTGCTGATTAATGTCCTGCAGAAACACCGGCCATCTTGGCTGCCTCCCTGTCTTCGATCTTGGGCCTGGCTGCCTCTCTGGCTCCATTCTCTGGAGCCTTGGGACCGCCTAGTGACTGGGTGCTGCCCCTGCAGTGCTTGCAGCAACTCCAAAATGACCAGCAAAGTCGCTCACTGCTATGAGAACCCAGAGGTCATAGCTTCCCAACAGTTGTGAAAAGTTGGGGCCGTGGACCATCTCCCCAGCTCCACCAACTTCAGGGCACTGGAGGCTGGGGAGACTGCCTGCCGGTCTTCCTGGGGAGGAGGGGAAGGACTTCTCGTGGACTTCCTAGACTGCTGCGTGCCATTCTCTGCAAATAAACGGCGCTAGTACCAAGGAGTGTCGACCTTCTCTCCCAGATAAGGCAGCCTGAGGACGTACCTATCTCAAGGTGGACAAGCAGCGCCATGCTGCCCCTAGCGGAGACTCGTGATTAGGGTTCCCCTGAGGCCCCTGCTTGTTTATTTCTGTGGTGGTTGGTGGCAGCCGGTTTACAGGCCTTCGGGCTGGGGGGCAATGTCTGGGAAGGCTGGGCTGGGCAGAGAGCCCAAGTTCACGTCGAGAGGGGGACCTGAGATCTGCCAGGCGTGGGTGGAGGGAGCTGCCATAGAGTATATGACGGTTACCGAGTTGTTCAAGAGGATAGGTTTGCGTCCTGCCGGCAAGCTCGGTCAGGCATGGTCTCCTTAGCCACCAGGGGGCACCCTTCCTCCTGCCAGGATCCTAAACAGCACCCTACCTCTGCTACCTTGGTGCCCAAACTTGTCCAGGAAACCTGCTAGGACTTGCTCATCTAGGTGAAAGGATATAAGGGCTAGACACCATTTTCTTCACCTGAGCGCCTAAGAAAGGCCCTGGGAGAGGATGGTGAGGGCTCCTTCCCCCGGCCGTGCCTCCCGCGAGCGGTCTGGTTTTCTAACAGGAAAGCTTGTCCTACAGCCAAAAGGTAACTGGATACCAGAGAAAAGGCAGAGGCCTCTTACCGTTTCCTGCAGCTTGAGGCTGCTCACCCCCGCCCACCGCACACGGTACTACCAAAAAAGCCACCCAAAACTCAGGCGCTAGGCTATAGCCATCAGACCCACAGAAGAGCTGACCCTGGGCTGGACAGGGATACCTTCCGGTCTGTCCATTACTGCTTTCGGGCATGTCCAGCCTTTTGATATTGAGACACGAGATTGTCATCGGCAAAGCTCATGATCCGGAACTGTGCGAGTGAGTTACAACAAAGAAAAACCCTTGAGTCTTAAGCCCCCCAGGTTGAGCTGTCTACTGTGTAGCTACCTTTGCCCACATGTGGCCCACAGAACATACCTGTGTGAATTTTCTTGGCCCAAACCCTTTCCCAGCACCCCTCCCCCACACCTCCAGATTTGCCTAGCCAGACACTGTGGGTCATTGGGTATAGCCTTTAGGGAGATAAAACCTGGAGAGCCCCTAAGGTCCTATCCTCTCTCTCCTTTTTTTTTTTTTTTTACATTTATTTAGATTTACATATTTTATATGCGTGTTTTTGTTGTTGTTTTGGTTTGGGGGCTGTATGTATGGATGTATGTGCACTGCTTGAGCCTAGTGCCACTGGAGGTCAGAAGGTGCCGGATCGCCTGGATGGATGGATGGATGGATGGATGGATGGATGGTTGTAAACCACCATGTGGGTACTGAGATAAAAACCTGAGCCCTCTGCAAGAGCAACAAGCACTCTTAACTGCTGAACCACCTGTCCAGCCCCCTTTGCATTTTCTGATTCCCTTCGATCCTCCACACACACTGTGGGTGTCTCTGTGGTCCTTTCTGTCCCTCAGAACAGCCCAGGCCCCCTTTACCCATAGCCTTTATTGTCACCCAAGTTCTGTGCTACCCCTTACCCCAGCTCCTAGGCTTCCTACGCCTGGAAGTCATTCTGTCTACCAAGAGGATTGACTGTCTGCTCTGCGAGCCAAGGACTTGCAGAGATGAACTCCAGCAAAGACAGAGCGAGGTCTGTGCACTGCTGCCTTACTTCCCCCACCCCTGTGATTGACTGATTGATTGCAGGGTGCTTTCACCCAGCCTCCCGGTGTTCTCTGATGTTCCCTGCTTCCCTGGAAGACCCACTGAGGGAGTCAGTGAGGCCTAGTCCGCAGGGGAAGCACCTTGGCACCTCTCCTTCCGGGGTGAGGAAAGGCCTTCCACAAAAGCTGACCACAGGGTCCTTTCAGGCCGCAAAGACTGTCTGCCTGCTGCTCCTGCCTGACAGTAATGCACCCTCCCACTGGGACCATGGCCACCAGTAAACAGAGCCTTCCTTGTGCAGCCTCCAACAGCTGCAGGCTGGGGAGGGAGGGCAGGCACCCAATGCTCCCACAGAACATTCTGCTTGCTTCCCTGCTCTTCTTGCCGGCTCAGTGCACATCCTTTCGGGCTATAGGCTCCAGGCGTTCTTGTCCTACGGGGTCTTCTTTCTCACCAGCACAGGGGCACTCTTGGTTCATGGTGAAAATCTCCAGAATCTCCCCTTACCAGCTGTGGGCAGCCACTGTCCTTGCTGGACTTATGCTCAAAAGCCGTGGTCTTTTGCTCGGTTATTCATACCTATTGCCCAACTGGGGACCCAAACATCTCCAAGAGAAGCCCTGGCAGCTCTTTGTGTTAAAACTCACAACTTCTGCTTCGTTCATGGATATGAATGTTCTGGCTTTGAGATTCTAGTGGTTATGTCTGCTGCTTGGCAGCCAAGCTATTCTGCAAGGATGAGTCAACTCAGAAGATACTCCGGGCATTGCAATAACTCTGAGCATGCCCCAAAGTGACTTGGTGCACCTCACACACTGTGGGGGTCCACAGATGGGAGCCTGTTCCACCTTGACTAAGGTCAAAGCTTGAGTTTATTTTTGCTCTTTCAAAGTTGTTGACAACAGGTGTGGCTACAAACAAGAGATCCTGACCTAGGGTGTGGTTAATTAGTATTTTGGGTAAAGAGAAGGATCCACTCCACCTGGACCAACGGTTGGAGAACTCGGCTATTCCTTATGTCGTGTTAATGAAGTCTATTGGCTCCGCCCCCTCCTCTTTTGGGTACGTGTGGAAATAACTGTGGTAGTCCAGTGTTCTTTCTGCCTTTTATTTCTCTCATATCTCTGTTCCTTTTGCTTAATATTTTTTTCTTTTTTTTTTTTTTTTTTTTTTTTTTTTTTTTTTTTTTTTTTTTTGGTTTTTCAAGATAGGGTTTCTCTGTAGCTTTGGAGCCTGTCCTGGAACTAGCTCCTGTAGACCAAACTAACCTTGAACTCCCAGAGGTCTGAAAGCCTCTCTGCCTCCCCAAGTGCTGAGATTAAAGACATGCAACCCCCACTGCCTGGCTCTGGAACTAGCTCTTATAGACCAGGCTGGCCTCGAGCTCACAGAGATCCAACTGCCTCTGCCTCCCCAGTGCTGGGATTAAAGGTGTGCACCACCCCTGTCTGGCGCTTATAATTCTAATACCCACGCTCCTACCCTGGAATGAAGTTCTTCGAAGCTGGTCCCTGACAACACACGTGTAGCCCTCCTGAACGCATGTGATCAACAGAACCCATGTCCCCCTTTCTGAACTACCCTTTTGGAGAGGAGACAGGACAATCGGGTCTTTACTAGAGACTAGCATACTGGTTAGAACGGTAAATATGACCAATAAGATATAGGATTCTGCTTGTCCTGGTGATTTTTCCCTGTGACATTGTTGGTCATAGGGATTGCCTAACACACTTAGTTTTGAAGGTCATTCATACCAAAAGCTAGACCTACAGAAGCCTAGTAGCTGGACTGGGACAGAGCCATAGTTGTAACATTCCTTTAAAAAAAAAAAAAAGTTACAAAGCCAGGCATGGGAAGGCCTGTGAATTCTTGCCTTCTGGAGGCTAAGGCAGAATTTCTTTGAGTTGTATTCCAGGTTACAGGTTAAAAGACCCCGCCTTGTATAAACGACGGCACAGAGAACAACTGAACTAGTCTGCTCCGTGGGCAGAAAGATTTATTGGGGATCAAACTGCCAAGGCCTTTGTGGGTGAGGGGGAAAAGAGCAAATGGCAGGAAAGAATTGTTTCACAACTACCGCCCATGACACAGTTGATTTTGGGGGAGAAGGTGAAGGGAGGTAGTTCCTCGTGAACCAAAAGAACACCTTAAGAGATCTACTTTTCTTTTAGGCTTGTTTACCTGGCCAAGTCCTTCTGTTTAGGAAAATGTCAGCACTGCCATTTTGAGGGTAGGGGATGCTTTGAACCTGACACATCAGGAAGAAAAAAAAAACTTACTGAAATATATAAATGTATTGTTCTCTAAGCGATTCATTACAGGGCAGGAACTTAATTTTACTTCTGTCCGTTTGTTTGTTTGTTTTTCCCTCTCACAGAGTCATGGCCAGGCATGCCTGGCCCTGCAGTCTCCATGTAGCTGTGCGTGCACTTGGAGCGAGGTCTCCAAGGAGACAGGCTCCAGGCCAACTGGTTTCCACAACACGGAGCGGAGCCGAAGGGGCGGAGGGAGGGCTCTCCCGGGAACAAACAGACCCCGCGCCTGCCCAGTGCGTCCGGGAGGACCCAAGCGCCTCCACCGGATCCTATTATTGTTGCTGTTTCACGGCTGCAATCCGCCTCATCTTCAAAGTCCCAAAGTTGGACCGCAATGTGTCCCGGATCGCAATGCCTTGGGCCCTTTCTCTCCCCAGTAGCAGCACCCGGATTCTCAAACCAAACCGAGCCCACAAAACTCTAAGGAGACGCCCCCGCCCTCTCGGGCGGAAGCTTGCTTTCCACGTCCCGCCCGCGCGCTGCACTGCGGCGGTTACCAGGACGCCAACCCAGCGCAGCCATTAGTGTCAGGCTTTCGGCGTGCTCCCAGGAGGCAGCCAATGGGACTGCAAATCAATCATTTGAAACACCCAATGAGTTGAGCACTGCGGCGCCAGGGCGGGGATTGTGATAGGGAGAACCCTAGTCAGGACTGACCAATAACGAGCGTATATCGTTGGGAAGGCGGGCCCTAGACCACTCGATTGACGGAAAAATAACCAATCATACAAGGGTGCTTCTTGGCCTCGTTCTGGGAGCCCAATCCTAGGCTGGCGAAGGCGGGCTATGAGGGGTATATAAATGCTGGTAGAGCGTCGGTTGTAGCACTCTGTGCGCCTGCTCCTCCCTGCTTGTTCGTGCTCTGCAGTCGCTCCGCAGTCGCCGCCGCCATGAGGGAGATCGTGCACCTGCAGGCTGGGCAGTGCGGTAACCAGATTGGCGCCAAGGTAGGCGGCTAGGGTTCAGCAGGGACGGCCGCCTGCGGTACGGTCAGCCGGGGAAGATGGCGGAGGCGGCGGCACCCTCACTGCCTCCTGGTTACCGGCGTACTCCGGGCCGGGACGTGGAGCTGGTGGGTGGGGGCGGTGGGGGCGGGCCGTGCGCGGCCCTAGGGACCGGTCGCCGGGGCACTTTGGAGACGGGGGTGGGGTGGAGGGGGGGGGGGAAGGGCCTGCCGCACCCATCCGGGGCGGGGCTGCCTTGGAGCGCACCGGCCGCCGTGACTCAGCTAACGCCCGAGTCCCTTGCAGTTCTGGGAGGTGATCAGCGACGAGCATGGCATTGATCCCACCGGCACGTACCACGGAGATAGCGACCTCCAGCTGGAGCGTATCAACGTGTACTACAACGAGGCCACCGGTAAGACTTCTGCCCCGTCCGTCCTCCCGATCACTCCTCCGGTTTGACCACGCTTGACGATCCCCTTTCCCACCAGGTGGCAAGTATGTGCCCCGTGCCGTGCTCGTGGACTTGGAGCCCGGCACCATGGACTCGGTGCGCTCCGGGCCCTTCGGGCAGATCTTCAGACCTGATAACTTCGTCTTCGGTGAGTGCGGCGGGGGGTATGGGCGGAGCTTGCCAACCCTGACGCTCAAAGGTCAAGGGGCTGACCTAAAACTCTCTGCTGACTAGCTGCCCAGGTGTAACACTTTCCTGCTTTCTGAGTTACTCAATCCCTTGGTCGAAAGCAGCTTTGGGGGAAAGGTCCGTCTGCCAGTAGGCTAGTTGCTGTGAGCAAACCTTACCTGGTGGCCGGGGTCCCTGTGCTGCCCTTGAAGATTGGCAGAGCTGCCCGGGAGAGTGTTTACTGTCTTACTGTCTTACCTCTGGTTTTCACCTTCTTATTTATTTTTTTACGCGGTAGGTTGCTGTGGTGTCACTTTATTTTAGAGGTGACAATCTCACACTGTTTGGCTTCTTGTGCACATACCTAGTTAGTGACCAGTTGTTTTCTTTTACAGGTCAGAGTGGGGCTGGGAACAACTGGGCCAAGGGGCACTACACAGAAGGCGCAGAGCTGGTTGACTCTGTGTTGGACGTTGTGAGAAAGGAAGCCGAGAGCTGTGATTGCCTGCAGGGCTTCCAGCTGACCCACTCCCTGGGCGGGGGGACTGGTTCTGGGATGGGTACCCTCCTTATCAGCAAGATCCGGGAGGAGTACCCGGACAGAATCATGAACACCTTCAGTGTGGTCCCTTCCCCCAAGGTGTCGGACACAGTGGTTGAGCCTTACAATGCCACCCTTTCAGTGCACCAGCTCGTTGAAAACACTGATGAGACCTATTGCATTGATAACGAAGCACTCTATGACATCTGTTTCAGAACCCTAAAGCTGACCACACCTACTTACGGTGACCTGAACCATCTAGTGTCCGCCACCATGAGTGGGGTCACCACTTGCCTGCGATTCCCTGGCCAGCTAAATGCTGACCTACGGAAGCTGGCTGTGAATATGGTGCCCTTCCCACGCCTGCACTTCTTCATGCCTGGCTTTGCCCCCTTGACCAGCCGGGGCAGCCAGCAGTACCGGGCCCTGACAGTTCCTGAGCTCACTCAGCAGATGTTCGATGCCAAGAACATGATGGCCGCCTGTGATCCCCGCCATGGGCGCTACTTGACGGTGGCTGCTGTCTTCAGGGGCCGCATGTCTATGAAGGAGGTGGACGAACAGATGCTTAACGTCCAGAACAAGAACAGCAGCTACTTTGTTGAGTGGATCCCCAACAACGTGAAAACAGCTGTCTGCGACATTCCACCTCGGGGTCTAAAAATGTCCGCCACCTTCATCGGCAATAGCACTGCCATCCAGGAGCTGTTCAAGCGCATCTCCGAGCAGTTCACAGCCATGTTCCGACGCAAGGCCTTCCTGCACTGGTACACGGGTGAGGGCATGGATGAGATGGAGTTCACCGAGGCTGAGAGCAACATGAACGACCTGGTGTCTGAGTACCAGCAGTACCAGGACGCCACAGCTGAGGAGGAGGGCGAGTTTGAGGAGGAGGCTGAGGAGGAGGTGGCCTAGAGCTGTGGGAAGCAGCTACAGCATGGGAGCAGTGTGAACTCTTTATTCATTCACATCTGTCTGCTAGCCATGTCCACTGTGCATTTGCTGTTCTGTCCTGACATCATTTGTACAGATACCACCATTAAAGAAATTCATAGTGTGTGGCTTCGCCTCTCCATTTCCTTCTGATAGGCTTTTCGGGTGCTGTTACCAAAAGTCAGTGCGTAGTTGTCCTGCATGGCTGCAAGGGAAAAAGTCCAGCGCGGTGGAGAGAGGTCAGTACAGGCTCTGAACAGCGGCTTCTCTACATCCTGTGGGTACCCTCTTAAATCGGCACGGAGGGGACCTTATTGGCCTTGGGGGTTTTAACGAGAAGGACCGGGGGCCCCAGACTGACTGGGTAGTTAATCCAAGACAAAACTAGGACTCTGGTCAGTAGGCCAACGGCTGGTTATCAGCAAATGTGGCAGGTGACACAGGACCCCCAGCTGTCTGACCCTGTCATAGGTTCAGTGTCCTTCTGAAGTGGGTATTGGGTCTCGGGCTGGGAATGTACTCACATGGGATGAAGCCCATGTAGAAAGGAATCAGGCCTTGGTTCCGGTAGATGGTGGTGTTTGGCCAGTGGCTCCTGGGCAGCCTTTCACCCAGAGCACAGACTGGGTGTCTGAACGTAAACTGGAGGAAATGGATACGAGCTGACAGGTCCTGTCTCCCACACTGGTGACCCATCTGACTGACCACCCAAACCCCCCTTACCAGGTAGGGAATCAGACCTTGTTAGGATGTGTTCAGGCCCCAAGCCTGAACAAAGGGCCTTAAGGATGACCCCCGGGAATGGATGCTTACAGATGGGAGTAGAAGCAGAACTTAGCTGAGCCACCTCAGGTAGACCCATGTTTTCCTACCTGGTTCTTGTCAAACTCATCCATAGCTTGTGTGACTCCATCACGATAATTCATCCCCATCACCCAGGCAAACCGGGGGACAAAGCCAGCATAGCCTGGAGATGGTTGGATGTCAGGGTTCTTCCCTGGCTGCCTTCCGGGCATAATCTACATTCTCCCAGGTGTGCCAGACTGAACATTAGCTGTTGTGCCCTTCCATCCATCCCTAAAGGTTGGTTGCTGACTCTTGGGGCCAAACTTAGCTCCACATGGGAGCAGCTAGGCTGGGTCAAGGTAAAAAGAATTAAGTGAGACCAAACCCTGTTCTCGGGGTGGAAAGGAGCCCAGGGGGCAAACCCTGTTATTCTCACCTTCTCCTCTGGCCCCTTGGAACCTCACAGGGAAGAGCTCAGGCACCCAGCACATACCTGAGATGGCCTTGCGTTGGATTAGGTTGGGGTGGTCCAGCTGGGGTAGTCGCTGGTACCTTCCCACATCTAGTGTCTCCTGCGGGGGATGTGAGGGCAGGTACTCATCCCTCCTGTAGTGGTAAAGCTGGAACAGGGAAGTGCAAATTACACAGTTTGCACCCCAGTGTGTGTTGGAGACAGAGGACCCAGAGGTAAGAGTGTCTCCACTTACCTGGTACCTCCCTGGGCTCTCCTGAATAGGTGCCGCGTTCTTCCAGGCTTCTTCCCCATACGCCAACATTAGACCTGGATGTCCCAGTTCTCTAGCTTCCGCCTTTCTGCCTGGAGGGAATGGTGGGTAGGGAGGATAGGGCATGAAGTCTGCAGGCAGTGAAACTTGTCTGGATATGTTCTCTACCTGTCGTGGCCCCTGGGTGTCCACCTCCTGGCGTGGGGGCTGGCCCAGGATCTCAAAGTTCTTGTAGGGTTTCAAACCTGTGCAAACAGGGCAGCTTTTGAGCCATATAGGAAGGAGGGTGGAGCCCCAGTGGAGTCAGGGCTGGATGGGGCCCCACCCTGGACCTGAAGCTCACTGGTATAGTGGGGGATGTAAGGCGTTGTCAGGTCCCTGCAGGGAATCCACGGTGGCTTAGATTTACTGAAGTCCTCGATGAACTTGGGCTTGGACATAGGTGACAGAACAGAGCAGGGGCTCTTCTGTATGCTGGGATCGGTGAGCAACTGCGCCGTGGTGCGGCCATAGGTGTTCCCCACCTGGTAGCGCAGTTGAGGATAGAAACCAGCATAGCTGTGGAGAGAAGCAGGGGAGGTGCCACTCCTGGTCTCCTGATCTCTGCTCACTTAGATGAAGGTAATGGAAGCAGCCTAGGGCTCCGGGCAGTCAAGTCTGACGAGGCGCCAGGTCTGCACTTCCATCACTGCTATCTGATTGTTGTTCACAGTGAACCCTTACACCCAGCAAGTCTCTCATTCATGTGTATACGTGCTTTGCCTGCGTGTATGTCTGTGGACCACATGTGTGTCTAGTGCCTGTGGAAGTCAGAAGAGGGTGGTGGATGCCCTGGAACTGTAGTTATGGGTTGTTGGGAAGCTACCATGTGGATGCCGAGAACTGAACCAGCAATTGCTCTTAACCGTAGAGCCGTCTCTCCAGCCTGGCGCCCAGCCATTCTCAACAATCTCCCTCACCCCACTGATGCATCCAGCAGTGATCAGTGTTGAAAGGCAGTATAGGTCCTTCAGTTTTTTTTCCCTATTTTATGTCCCATGTTGCACTTGGGTCTGGGGAGGTATGCACACACACTTTCTTTGGAGGTTTTTATTATTTATTTTGCAGTGCTGGAGATCAGATCCGGGACTTTGCATATGCATGCCAGGCACCCTTCCTCTGGGCAATACCTTGTCTGTTTTTGTTTTTAACTGGACTACTCTTACTCCATCTCTACATCACCTCACTACGGAGAGGAAGTCCAGCATTTGCTCATCCAGTCGCTGCCAGATTGGTCTTGAAAGACAAACTGGCCACCTAGTACTGCATTCAGTACTACACACAGGGAAAGCAAGGCCTCGGCCTTCATCTGCAGCTCCACCTCAGAGTTTTCTCGTCCTAGAGCTCTTCAGCCCTGGTGGTCTCGATTCCACTCATTGGTAACCCTGGCTTTGGGTCTCTTCAGCATTGGTCCTCAGCCTCCTGGAGTCCAGGCTAAACCCCAGCCCTACTGCTCAGCCCTCTTCCCCAGCCCCTGCCCCTCTCTGTAAAGCTCCCAGCTCTTACCCAGGGATGTAGTGGGGTTCTGGAGTGAAGAGGTTGTGTTTCTGAGTAGCTGTCATTTTGCTTTGACTCCGCCTTTGCTGGTTCAGGCCTTTCTGTGTCCACCTCTTCCCTGAAAAGAGACCTGTTGCCTGGTAACCATTGTGAAGGGGCCAGCATTATGGACCCAGCCATCTGTTAACCCTGTGTGCACTCCCAATCTCACAGCATCTCTGTTCAAGACCAGGTAGGAAGCAAGGCAGGGCGTCCTAGAAGGAAGCCCACTCACCCAGAGCTCAGGGGCTAGATTCGGAAGGGGGTGGACCAGATTGGGAAGGGGTGGGCCAAGACCCATTGACAGGCAGTCCTTGCTTCATGGTGGTGCTCTTTACCCTAGTCCTTCTCCACTGATGAAGTCAGCACTGAGTTAGGCTTCCCAGATGACAGCTGTGTGGACTCTCCAATAGGCTTGTTCCCCTGTAGTAAGACATTAATTTCTATACTTAACAAATCCTTGTTCTGCTGGAGAGATGATGGCTCAGTAGTTAAGAGCACTGGCTGCTCTTTCAGAGGACCCTGATTCAATTTCCATGGCTGCTCACACACACCTGTCTATAACTCCAGTTCCAGGGTTTCTGACACCCTCTCCTAGATATACATGCAGGCAAAACACCAATGAACATAAACAAAAAATTAAAAAAAAAACTTTCTTTGATTCTTGTGAGATGGCTCAGAGGTAAAGAATGCTCGTCATGCGGCTGGTAGACAGAGTTTAACCCTAGGAACTCAGCAAGGGAGAGAACCTGCTCCCAAAAGTCCTCTGACTTCCACTAATACACTTTAGCAAATAAAGCCCTATTTAATAACAAAAACCCTTTTTTGGATATATGTGCAGCCCTGTCCAGATGTGTCCAGGTGCAAGGCCCAGGGTTGTTTTCTAGCATTCCCGACCACCGCCAAACTTGTCTTCTAAGGCAGGCTTTTTCTCTGGGGTCTGAGGCTGACTGATGAAGCTAGGCTGGCTGGCCAGTGCTTCCCCGGCCCTTGCTTCACAAAGCGATGTTTTAATCTTGTGTGCACACATGTGCTATGGCACTTCCGTGGAGGTCTGAGGACAACTTTGGGGTGTTGGTTATCTCTTCCATATGGGTTCTGGGGTGCAAACTCAGATTGTCAGGCTTGGGTGGCAAGTGCCTTTATCCACTGAACCATCTGAGTGGCCCAAGCATGCCACCAAGACAAGCTCGTTCTATGTGAGCTGGTGATCCAAACCGAAGTCCAGAAAGCATGTGTGGAAAACAGACTGAGCTATGTTCCCAGCTCGTAGAAAGAGCTTTATAACCATACAAGTGAATATAACATAGAGGGGGGAAAACTAGCAGCCTCTACTCCATGTCAAATCAGCATAAACAATGATGGAAGGAGACTAAACCTTGCAATAGCTGTTGGACAGATAAGTGCACAAAAGAGACTTGTGAAGGGCTAGAGAGATGGCTCAGAGGTTAAGACCACTCTCTCAGAAGACCCTAGTTTGATTTCCAGGACTCATATCAGGCATATCATGACTCTAGCTACAGAGGAATCCAACACCTCTGGCCTCTGTAGGCATATGCACTCAAGTGCACATACCTATACACACACACAGAGTTAAAAATACTAAAGATAGCTTGGGCAGTAGTGGCACATGCCTTCAATCCCAGCATTCAAGAGGCAGAGGCAGACAGATTAGAGTTTCAGGACAGTCAGAGCTACACCTATACAGAAAATCCTTGTCTAAAAAAACCAAAAATAACCTGGGCAGTGGTGGCGCAAGCCTTTAATCCCAGCACTTGGGCTGCAGAGGCAGGAGGATCTCTGTGAGTTCAGGGCTAGCCTGGTCTACAAAGTGAGTTTCAGGACAGCCAGGGCTGTTACACTGAAAAACTCTGTCTTGGAAAACCAAACCAAACAAAAACAAAAACCTCAATAAATTAAATTCAGGTAATTGCTTCACAGTCTCATTGAAAAAAATCTTAAAAAATCTTATGAAATAAAACATTAAAAATTAGCCCCCACATTAAAATGCAAATGTAAACACAAATGTTTGACAACAAAACAAACTCATAGCCTCTAAACACAAAAGTTGCACAGAATCAAGTTAATGCTGACGTATGCTGGTAACGGAGGTTTCTAATGTGGGTCTCTGAGGTACACCTTCTGGAGCACAATTTACTTACAGATCACATCTAAACAAGACACTGCTCCCCCCACCCCAATGAGTGCTCTGAAACTCATAGCCAAAGGTCCGAGGTGGTTGTGGTGGGGACCAGAGGTGTCTTAGCAGCTAAGAGCACTTGTTGATCTTGTAGAAGATCTGGGTTCAGTTTCCAACACCCACATGGTAGTTTCACAGCCAAATGTAACTCTACTTCTAGGCAAATCTGATGCCCTTTACAGACCTCCACATCCCCAGGCTTGCATGTGGCACACATACATACATATGAAATCAAGAAAAGATACATGTTTGACACACATCACAGCTACATCTGTTTTCTTGCTTGCTTGCTACATAGCCCAAGCTGGCCTTGAACTTGTAGCCACACACTTGCCTCAGCCTCCCAAGGGCTGGGATTACAGGTGTAGGCCACCATGCCCAGCTCCTCAGCGGTTTGAGTGTGTATTCTAGAGGCCAGAGGCTGATGTTGGGATTCTTTCTCAACTGCTCCACGCCTTCATTTGTCTTTGTTTTGTTTTGTTTTTGAGATATGGTTTGTCTCACAGAACTTGCAGTATGTCAGTTTAGCTCCACCAGCTGGACTATGAACTCCAGGCATCCTCCTCTTCTATCTGCCTGGTGCCAGGGTTGCAGAGGCACACACCTGGATTTTATGTGGACACTGGACATGCAGCTTAGGGTCTTATGATGGCACAGAAGGTGCTTTACTTACTGAGCCATCTATATCCCCACAGCAGAATTTATTGCCGGGAGAAACTGGAGTCATCTAACCGGCAACAAATCCCTACACATCAGGTACCTTAACACCATCAACTGTGTTCTCAACGGACACTGCACAATGCAGGAGAAGGCTCCCTTTGTCCAGATGAAACTCGTTTCCTCAAGTCTCCATCCATCTATTCAGAAGAGTGCCAATCAGGGCCAGTGCTAAAGGGAGCGTCCAGGAAGGGCCTCCAGAAAGGCCCGGTCCTGATAGAAGAGGGCTGGGGGAGGCTTTGTGGATAAGGTATGTATTGTCTCAGCTAGGCCTGGGAAGGGCTGGGACCAAGGTCAGGGCTGGGACAGTCAGACCAGTCAACGTCAGAGGCCACTCTGCAAGGGCCTTAGTGCCCAGACAGGTCCTTGCTCCTTCAGGCTCAGTAATCCTTTGTGTGTGTGTATATATATATATATATCTGGCACAACCCAGTTCGTCCAATACATTCTGGCCTTCTGGCCGCCATACCTGCAGGCAGAGGCAAAAGACAAGCGCTCATAACTAGCCTTGAGTGAACTGGCCTGATCCTGAAGCCAGGCCGGAGTTACTCTGCTTTGTTTCCCCGGGGCCAGGATTTGCTCCAGGGGCAGCAGCTCTTCCTCTTCCTCCTGACTGTCTTTCTTCTATTAGCTGGTCCTCACTCACACACCTAGCCATGTTGCAGGACTTGGCATGGTACTCACAGGCCCTGCCCCCTGGTCACATAGCATGGGGCCCCAGACCCCCCAGAAGTACTGCTAGAGCAGACGAGCTCCCAGGAGAGGGAAAAAGGGCTGGGACAGGTTAGAGCACGTCTGGACCAAAGCTGACCTGGGTGACAGTCTCAGCAGGTAGTGAGAGGGGCAGAGGATGGAGGCCCTGTAGGGGAGCCCCTCCTGATCTGGACTATGTTCCTCTCCTAGGGAGCTCCCAGCAACAGAGGGGAGGGGCATACCCAACAGTGAGGTCACAGAGCCCAGCAGTGCCCTCTAGCAAGAGAACCCCAAGACTCAGAATGAATTTTGACCAGAAGGCTGTGAAATTCCTGGCAAATTTTTACATCAATGGAGGCAAACACTGGACCCGGGGGCCCCTGAGTCAGCAACCTCTTCATCCCACGCAGTAATTTCAGAGGGTGGTGGGCAAGCGGGGACTCGGGTGGAAAGGTCACTAAGACAGGTGGACAGTGGCTGTTGGCTTCCTTGCAGGCCGGAGGCTGCTGTTCTATGGTGGGACCAGGAGCTTGAGGCAGCCTGGGATGAGATGTGGCCCCCAAAGACGAAGAGGGCCCCAAGTGGCTTCAGAATGGCTGCCCCCAAAGAGTCCTCAGCTTTCTACACAGGGACCTTGAAGGAGCTGTGTGAGTGAGCTTCTCGGCTACCTCACTCCCGTCCCAGGCCAGTATGGGTAGGGATAAAAGGAAAGCAACTTTTGGGGAAGAAATGGGTCTAGAGTTTGCTTTTCGTACCAGTCCTGGAACGACGCCCTCCGATCCTGACTGACCTAGATGTCCCTGGTCCCACCGCGTATGAGGTGCCCAGTGCGTCTCTGCGGGAGTCCTCTCCACATCCCCATTACAGCATGGGCCGCAAGTACCCTGGCCGAGGTGCATGTTCCCACAACCCTGCCTATACCTGGGGAATTGGGGCCTCCTGCCCCGAAGACCTCCCCACCAACTATCCACCTTACTGCAGAGGGTGGTGGCCGCAGGGCATGGCAGACCTTGTGGTTCCAAAGTGAAAGCCCTTTCCTGCAGAAGACCGACTTCGACCAAGAGCGAAAGGTAGACGCTGTGTAGGGCCAGGTAGAAGAAGGGTGGGAGAAGATGGTTAGGGGACGCCTTGTGGAAGATGGGGGTGTTGCAGGTGAGGAGGAGGCGAGGAAAGGAGGGGTCAGGGGGCTTGTGAGAAAGGCTTGAGGGAGGAGCTACGTGGCTGGGCTGACCCTGAGGATCAAACACAAAAACACAGGTCAGGCCTGGAGGATAGGGTAAAGCTGAGCAAGAAGGCTGCAGCCCCAGGCTGCTTTCTGACTCCTCACAGTGGCCATCACCCGCCGAGTACAGGCCTCTGAGCCAGCCTGCCTTCCCGGCCTTCAGCTTTGGACGCCGACGCCGCTCCGCTGTCAAGATACCAGAGAGTCATTTACGTCCAGGGATGCTTCGAGCCCGAGGTCCCTCTACCTATGTTCCACTCTTGACTGCCTCAAAGCCCTCTGGCGAGAAGCGACCCAGCCCTAACACCTATAACATCCTTCCTGGGTTCCATATGCAGAGCACACGTTCGCCTGCCTTCTCCATGAGTCGCTCCCCAGCGTTTGTCTCCTGGGCCAGTTCCTGTAAGGAGGCCTAGGAAAAGAGGCTTGGTCTGCCTGAGGGTGGAGTGGGGCTTGGGGAACATGGGGATGGTGCGGTGGTAAGGACTAGGGTCAGCTCGCTTTCTCTGCAGCCCGAACCCCAGGTCCGGCTGCATACTACGTGGAAGACTGCTACAATTCCCGCTTCCCGTCTCCGCCTGGAGTGGTCATCCAAGGAGTGCGCAGACCCAAGCGGCACGACACAGGCCCCTTCTGCACACTGTAGGCCCAACGGGTATAGATTGCAAAGCTGACCTTCCTTGAGGTTTTCCTAGGCTTCCTTTGGAATTCTGTCTGCAGCTTGTTCTTCTGATCTCTTCTGGCTTACACTGTGCAACAAGAAGAGTCTTCCGAGAGCTCCCCTCCCCCCACTATACTGAGATGCAAATGATTCTTCTGAATTGTGATCTCTGGTCTACCTGGTTGCCCATCCTTTGCCCAATGAGCTGTTTTGAATATGTGGCTTCCTGTGTATTTCTGGCTTTCCTGATATCTCTGGCTTTCTCTGCTCCTGCATGGTGTCCTTTTCTTCAGGATTGAAATGGCAGCCTGGGAACTAACCCTAAGTGTCCTGACCTAGGACAGAATAGAAAAAGGATCCTGTGACAACGTGGGACAACCTGATCCAGATATGTCACCGAAGGTCTAGTGTCTTCCTGAGGGTCAGGCTGCTTGCGGAGCTGAGGAACTAGTTGGTGGGTTAGGGTGGTAGGTCAGAACCTGGACCTTTGCCATCTTCACACAGGTGTAGCCTTGCCCAGCCCGCTAGGCAGGACCAAGGGAATCAGCTCACCAGACACTGGTCCTAGTTCCCTGGACCTTAACATGAAGATTCAGCCGGCCTTTGTAACCTGTGTTCTGAGAACCTAACCCCCNACCTTCCAGCTAGCGACAGCAGTTTCTCCAGGGCCCTTGCCATACTTTCTCACACGGGCACAGTCCTCGCTTAAAGACTTGACTTTTTTTTTTTTTTTCCCAAGACAGGGTTTCTCTGTAGCTTTAGAGCCTGTCCTGGAGCTAATTCTTGTAGACCAGGCTGGCCTCGAACTCACAGAGATCCTCCTGCCTCTGCCTCCCGAGTGCTGGGATTAAAGGTGTGCACCACCACCACCACCCGGCCAAGACTTGACATTTTTTTATTTTATGTATATGGGTGTTTTACTTGCATGTGTGCCTAGTGGCCAGAAGAAGACATTAGAGCCCTTGGAACTGGTGTTACAGATGGCTATGAACAGCCCTGTAGGTGCTAGAACTGAGCTCAGGTCCTCTGCCAGAGCAGCAAGTGCTCTTAACTGCTGAGCCACCTCTCCAACTCTCAGAGCCAACTTTTCTTTCTTTCTTCCTCTCCTCCCTCAGACAGGGCTGGGGCTCTCACTATTGTAGCCTTGACTATCTTGGAAGTCACTATGCAAACCAGGCTAACCTTGAACTCAGAGATCTACCTGCTTCTACGAGTTCTTGGATTAAAGATGAGCATCATTGCTGAGCTTAGCACCACAGTCAGTTAATCCCAGAAGTCAGGAGGCAAGGGGGTCTGAGTTCAAGGTCACCTGGTCTAAATAGTGACCCTGTCTTAAGGGGAGAAAAAAGGACACCACCAAACCCAAACCAGAACTCACTTAAAAAGTGAGCTTATGCCAGGAGTTGGTGGCGCACACCTTTAATCCCAGCACTCGGGAGGCAGAGACAGGCAGATCTTTGTGAGTTTGAGGCCAGCCTGATCTACAGAGCTAGTTCCAGGGCAGGCTCCAAAGCTACAGAGAAACCCTGTCTCGAAAAAACAAAACAAACAAAAAAAAGAGAGCTCAGTTTATGTGTATGAATGTTTTGATGTTTTGTCTGCATGTATGTCTGTATACCACATGTATGCCTGGTGCTGGTGGAGGTCAGAAAAGGGCATCAGATCCCCTGGAACCAGAATTATGGATAGTTATGGACCACCAGGTGAGTGCTGGGAACCAAACCCAGACTTCTTTGCAACAGTAACAAGTGTTCCTCCATGTAGGCCCATATTTCTATATGGAATGGCAGCCAGGCTCTCAAGCCATAGTTGGCACCTGAGGTGGCCTTCCAGGCTGCCGCTACCCTAACAAAGGGTCAGGATGTTATTCTGCTCCTTTGTAATTTGGAGGATGCCTGGGATAGAGATGCTAATTCAGGCCTATGTGAGCGCTAGCATCCAGAGCAGGAGGATAGGGAGACTGACAAAACTGGCATAGAAAGGTGTGGCCAAAGGTGTAGACTTAACTAAAGCCATTCACCTGGTTACCTAGGAAACAATGCTAATAAATTTCCTCAATTTATGTTTTGTTATAAAGGCTGTTTAAAAAATAAACAGAAAAAATTTTCAGGAAACTCAGGATTTCATGAGGGATCTCTGAGAATCTCCCTCTCGACAAAGCCATGTGAGTTGTCTTTATTCCCGCGCCTCCATGCCGGTCCAGAGAGTGATAGTTTATGTTGGGATCTGGTCAAGAGAAATANAGAGGGCACAAGACCCCATTACAGATGGTTGTGAGCCACCATGTGGTTGCTGGGAATTGAACTCAGAACCTTTGGAAGAGCAGGCAATGCTCTTAACCTCTGAGCCATCTTTCCAGCCCCCAGAGAGAGAGTTTATGTTGGGGCTGGCACCGGCCCCCAACACCTGCAGAGTTTGTTTGTGTGTACAATTGCGTTCACATGGAAGTCAGAGAACTAGAACACCTCCAGCTCAGGTCTTCAGACATGGCAACAAGCACACTGACCGAGCTGTGACACCATCCTCTGAGAGCTCGCTCTTGCAGTTCCTGCCCCAGCTGCTGCCTTGGTGTCAGCATCACCCACTTCTGCAGAGTGGAAGCCTTGGACCAAGAGTCTAAGTACACCGTATGTGTATCTTCTGACTGCACCAGATGCTGGCTGAACCAAAATATCCCGGGCAATTAGGGTGATGGGACCTTTACTATGGGGCCCGGTGGGGAGCCGCTCAGCTGGCAAAAACAGTGGCAGAAGGGTGCAGCCCTGGCCTTAGGAACTCAGCCTCAGAGGGAGAGGAGCTCTGTTTATAGCCACATCACCAGGCATCCTAATGCCAGCCACTGAACAGGAGTTATCACCCGTTGCTGCGGGCCCCACACGCCTTCCCAGGGCTTCCTAGAGGAGGCAGTAAAAGAAGCGGCTTCCGATGATAGTCAAGAATGTAGGGGGTGGGCAGCAGGGGGGGAATTTGTAGCAGAGTAAACCTCAGCAGCAAAGGCATATGAAAAAGAGGTGAAGTATTTGGAGGTGTGTTCAGGAGGCTGGTGGGAGAAAGGGTGAGAGCTGGAACAGCGGGGGAGGCTGCAGAGAGCGAAATGCTGAGAGCTTACACACCAGACGGCCTGAGAGCCCTCCAGCCAAGGCAGCTTCTTTTACTGCCAAGGACATGGGACGCTGTGCAACCTGGAATCTAGCTCAAATCTCAATCTTCAGCATACCCAGAGCTCTTGGAAAGCACTTCTGGTGACACTAGAGACATATTCAGATCTTAGTCCAAAAGAAGGCAATGGTGGGAACTTTGTGAAGATCACGTACTATGCCTTACACCTGTGGGCACAAGAAGACAAATTAGCGGCAAAAGATGATACATAGTCATATAAAAATGTACTTGAGTCAGACTTGAAATTCATAAGGTCCAGAAGCCTGCTACTACTCCACCCTTCTCTGCTGGCTCAGAGTATGGGTTCTGGTTTCCGGAGAGCGGACGAGGTGAAAGGCGGAAGATTTCGTGGCCCCGGCGGCGGCGGCTAGAGTGGCCAAGGCCTCTCGAGAGGTGGTTGCGTCATCTCGACACCTCCCCCTTGCGCACTGTCTCTTAATGTGTAGCGAGTCGCTGCCCGGAACCTGCGCGTGGCGGCGGCGTTTTCCCGGGACCTATTGGCTGCTGGACCGCAGCGAAGGGCGGAAGTGGGAGGTGTGGGCCGGTGTAAGCGGCTCTGCTGGGGCGATCTGGCCACGCTGGAGGCTGCGGGCGAGCGGGGTTCGGGGGGTCCCCGTGGTGGCACCGTGGAGAGGGCTTCTGGCGCTCCTTCAGCGTCCTCGACGGCCTCAGGGGAGCGCGGCGGGGATGGGGTGCACAGCCGGGCGGCAGCCGGAGCCTCGGCCATGTTCGCGGGGCTCCAGGACCTGGGCGTGGCCAATGGCGAGGACCTGAAAGAGACCCTGACCAACTGCACAGAACCGCTCAAAGCCATTGAGCAATTTCAGGTGGGCAGGAGGGAACCGGGCCTCTGGGGAAGCCGGTCACAATTGTACGGTCTCCCGACGCTTGGATGGAGGCACTGGAGGTCCTGAGCTAGGAACCCATTGATTAACTGAGTTTTTTTTTTTTCTTCCATTTTCGCGGTTATCACCGCGCACCTGTGTACTCAGAGCATCCATGGTGTCCGTGCTGACTTAACTGCGGCCAAGCAAAATGCATACGCGTTGACCCTCTGCTTTTCCAGACAGAGAATGGCGTGCTGCTGCCATCCCTGCAGTCGGCCCTGCCCTTCTTGGACCTACATGGGACACCGCGGCTGGAGTTCCATCAGTCAGTGTTTGATGAGCTACGCGACAAACTGCTGGAACGAGTGTCAGCTATTGCTTCTGAGGGAAAGGCAGAGGAGAGGTGGGTCTCTACCGGGAAGCGTTTATCTTTGTGGGTAGCATTTACACCCCCCCCCCCCATGGCTGCACAGTCATGTTTGTAGATACGACCTGAAATATATTTGAGGAGATGTCTCTGTAGGTCCTGCATGTGGAGACCCGTATTTTCAGCTGTACAAATCTGCCCAGGTACAAGAAGCTGGAAGACCTTCTGGAAAAGAGCTTTTCTCTGGTCAAGATGCCATCCCTACAACCAGTGGTGATGTGTGTTATGAAGCACTTGCCCAAGGTGAGAGCTGTGGAGCCAGCCCTCCCAGGGTAGGTCAGAGAGCCTGTGCTAACATACTACTGCTTGGCTAGCCTGCCCCATGCCCTTGGTTGGTGGAGGTCAGACTGGCGGCTTGGTGCAGGCAGTTGCTTAGCTCCTGGAAAGTTTTATGAACTGGCCCTCCAGCAAGCTCTGAGCACCTTCTTCTCTGTATCACAGACTTCCTCTGCATGAGTCAAATGGAAACACATTTATCCCTTGAGTTGGAGGGTGGGTCTTTCCTGGGAGAGGGCCATAGGGATTCTGAATGTCTGAGTTCACCTGCCAAGACTTGGCGGTCCGTTACAGGTGTCTTTGTTGGTGTGGCTGGGCTCATCAGGTTCTGTAGGCAGCTGAGCCCTCTTGGCCTATCCTGAGGGAGACTTGGGGACACAGGCACCACTTGCAGGGAGCTGTGGTGTTTGCTGTGTAGGTTCCTGAGAAGAAGCTGAAGCTGGTGATGGCTGACAAGGAATTGTATCGAGCGTGTGCTGTGGAAGTGAAGAGGCAGATCTGGCAAGACAACCAAGCGCTGTTTGGTGATGAAGTCTCACCACTGCTGAAGCAGTATATCCTGGAGAAAGAGAGTGCGCTCTTCAGCACAGAGCTCTCTGTCCTACACAACTTCTTCAGCCCTTCCCCCAAGACCAGGCGCCAGGGAGAGGTGAGGAAATCAGCCTGAGGCTGATAACTCGTAGGGGTATGTGGCCAGCCCCTTCCCTCTTTCCTGTGAGTGTGTAGGTTAGTGTGTTTCTAGAAGCACGTTTCTTCTGGTGGTTGACCACAAACAGCACTGATTTCTGACTGTCAGAGGATTTGCTTGACTGGCCTTGTCTTGGGCTGATTTTTTTAAAAGTTGCATATATATACATATATATGTATATATATGCACAAATGGAAAAATGTACAGAGGAGCAGAAAAGTATGCAGGGAAGGAATGGGAAGGTGGCTTTCTAGGTAAAATTATTTGCATGAAGACCTGAGTTTGAATCTCTAACGCTCACAAAGAAGTTCAATGTGGCCACAGGTTCCTGTGACCCTGGTGCTGGAAGGGACGAGGCAGAGACAGGAGAAGTCACTGGGGCTTTCTGACCTGCCAGTGTAGGCAGAAACAAATAAGATCTGTTGAGCTGCAGGCTCAGTGAGGGATTCTGTCTCAAGTGTAAAAGGTGGAGATGGTAGAACAGGTTTTTGCAAGTGTGGGCTCAGGTGTACACACTTTCCAGTTGTCTAGCTGCCCAGAGGTATGCTGGCTTCTTCTATGGTTCCCCTGGCTCTCCGATCCCCTGGCCCTCTTGACTCTCCTCCTTTGCCGTGTGGGGCCACACCAGGTCTGATTTAGCCCAGCGACCTGTGTTGATTTGACTATTCTCTTCTGCAAGTTTCCTCTCCCTTCCTGCATTTCCTTCTTGTTTCATTGGAGTGCATTACTCTTGCTGTAGGCTTCCAGGGTTGACACATCAGACATTGTTTGGACTTGTAGGCCAAGTGGCTGGTTTGGAATTGCAGTCCTCAATACCAAAGACCTTTCGTGACTGTCTGTGTTGTTAGTTTCTGCAGATGAGTCTGATCCTTGGCCCTTTGATGCTGGCCTGTTTTTCCCCTTGGAAACTTTGTAGACTTTTCTAAGTGCTATGTGATTTTATAGCATTGGCGATATCAGGCTGGTGGGTTACCCTTTCAGTCTTGGCTGTAGGACAGCTGTCTTGCCTATGAACAGGTGGTCCCCAGCTGGTCATGTGTGAAGCAGGCATACTCTATGACAGGGTTGGATTGCCTCTGTGGTCTGTACTTAGTGAGTGAGGGAACCTTGAGCCATCCACATGGCTTGAGTGATGTCAACAGTGAAGATTTTGTTCCAGAGATAAAGATCCAGGTCAGTCCAAGAGTTCTTGGCAAGGGTCTTGGAGAGTGAACTACCAGACCAGCCTCTGGCTCTTGGCACCCTCTTGTTTCCTCCCACTGACCTTATTACTTGCTGAGTCTAGCCTGTTGCCTTTGAGCTTGCTGTGATAACTCCACCCTGGGCTAATCCCAAATGTTCCCTTGTACTATAGGCCTGAGACCATGGCCAGTTAGCAATGGAGCGAAACTTCTTTGTGTTGGCTGAAGCCTTTATATTGAGCAGGACTGTGCAGTTTGCCTTTGCTGGGTAGAGTAGGGTAGGTGTCCCTGCATGGCCTTTGCCTAGAGTGCAAGGTGAAGCTGTCTGTTAGTGTTTGTGGTTTGACACCAGGCGCCTGGCCCTTGTTCTGTGGCCCTGGTACCAGTGTTGGGACAAGGATGGTCACAGCCATAAGCTTAGGAAGAAGATAGGGAAGCAGAGAGCCCAGTGTGGCCTCATAGACCTTAACCTAGGCAGTGGCAGTATAGCCTGAGCTTCCTGTGTTGAGCCCCTGTCTTCAGATGGGCTCTTGGCACTGCTTCTAGGATGAGTTACCTGCCTCTTTTCCTGACAGGCAGGTGCTTGAAATCACAGTAGATCACAGACTAAGGTATCCCTGGGATGGATGTGGAACTACCACCTTGGGTAGCAGAAATTGGCTCCCTCTTTCCCCATCCTAGGGTGGGGATTTTGGACTCCACTTGCCTGTCTTGCCCCTAGGTGGTCCAGAAGCTGACGCAGATGGTAGGGAAGAATGTGAAGCTGTATGACATGGTGCTGCAGTTTCTGCGCACACTGTTCCTGCGGACCAGAAATGTGCACTACTGCACACTACGAGCTGAGCTGCTCATGTCCCTGCATGACTTGGACGTCAGTGACATCTGTACTGTGGATCCCTGCCATAAGGTAGTGCTGTGTGCCCGTCTGTGCACGTCCCCTGTGTCCTCCTCCCCTGAAATCATTATCTAGGAGTGACCTGCTAACTGCATCGAAGCTTGCTTCTCAGACTGCCAGCTTGTGTGCCCCAGCACTGCCGAGGTGAGCAGATCCTGCAGAGACCTGGCTGTTCAGCTGCCTCGTTTTTGTTTTTGTTTCTGTTTTTCGAGACAGGGTTTCTCTGTAGCTTTAGAGCCTGTCCTGGAACTCACTCTGTAAACCAGGCTGGCCTCGAACTCATAGAGATCTGCCTGTCTCTGCCTCTCAAGTGCTGGGATTAAAGGCGTGCGCCACCACTGCCTGGCTCCAGCTGCCTCTCTTGCTGGTCCTCCAGCCTCCACTCGATAGCTATAAGTGGCAAGCTCTATGGCCTTCTTTCTGTTGGGCTCCTGGCTTCTTCTGCCCCAGAGCCCTCAGGGCTTATTGCTGGCCAGCACCAAGGTAATCTAGGAATAGGGTTCTCTGTACTTTGCTCCATCCCCCACCAAGAGCATAGGGCATCTGAGACAACCTCCTGCATTCTGTGTGGTGTTGCTTATTGCTAAGCCCTGAGAACCACCACAAAGCTTATTGCTAAGCCCTGAGAACCACCACAAAGCTGCCATAACATGTTCGCCCAGTTGCCAGCCCTGGGAAAACAGACAGGCCTCCTCCATGTGCTGTCCTGATCCCTGCTGCTTTGGGGCCTGAGGAGACCTCCTGCTCTCTGTAGGCCCCTGGCGTCTCAGCCCATGTCATGTTTCCTCTGGACACTGGGGAATGAGTACTGTGTTTCTCTTTCTCTGTTAACACCTAGTGGTTGAGTGACAACGTAATAGTGGTCTTGACTGTCTAAGCCTGAAGACCCCTGCAGCCCAGCCTTCGGCATACCCCACTTCTACTAATTGCCATTTTCTCTGTCCTCTCCAGGGACCCCTTTCTATCCTGGGCTTGGCCTAGGATGGGGTCATGGGCCTTGGCTTGTGTTTATCTTTGCTCTGACCTTGCAATTTCCACAGCCACTTGGGCTGTGGCAGAGTTGGACTGAGGGGGTGAGAGGCTGGGTGTACTGAGATTGTATACTTTCTTCCTTTAGTTCACTTGGTGCCTGGATGCCTGTATCCGCGAGCGGTTTGTGGACAGCAAAAGAGCCCGGGAGCTGCAGGGATTTCTTGATGGTGTGAAGAAGGGGCAGGAACAAGTTTTGGGGTGAGAATCCTAGGGCCTTGGGATGCCTAAACAGGCATCTATTGTGGGTTGCTGTTTATTGTTGGTAGTTGGGACCCATTCCAGTCTGTTTTGCGATGGACATGCTGGGTACCAGGCCCATTGCTAACATGCTAACTCATTACATGGAATGAGTCTCAGTAGCAAAAGGATCCATACCTGGAAGGCATGGGGTTTGGGGCCTGCCCTTCCCAGGGGAGCTAACTTAGAGAGCTTAGGCAGGAGGGCACTGCCGTCTGTCACAAGTGAGTGTGTGCTGTCAGGGCTGAGGGCTGGATTAGACACTCCTCTGCCTGGCATGAAGATACTGCTGGTACAGCCCTGCCTCGTTTCTTTATTATATTCTTCCACTAAACCTAGAGTCTAAGCTGGGGTTTTGGGTTTTCTTTTGAAATAGGGTTTTGTGTAGGGATTCACTGTGTAGACCAAACACTGTGTAGCAGTCACAGAGACCTGTCTGCTTCTCCCTCCTGAGTGCTGGGATAAAGGCATGTGCTACCCCTACTTGGCCTTTCAGTCAGGGTTTCCCCCCCCCATTTATTTATTTATTTATTTATTTATCTATTATGTATACAATATTCTGTCTGTGTATATGCCTGCAGGCCAGAAGAGGGCACCAGACCCCATTACAGATGGTTGTGAGCCACCATGTGGTTGCTGGGAATTGAACTCAGGACCTCTGGAAGAGCAGGCAGTGCTCTTAACCTCTGAGCCATCTCTCCAGCCCTCAGTCAGGGTTTTTGAAACAAAGTATGAATTTAGTTTTTTTGGGGGGGAAGGATAATTTTTTTTTTTTTTTACTCTATAGTTTAGAAGATCTTTGAGTAAATTGTGGATAAATTATGAATTCAATACAGAGAGAGGCTCCCTCCCTGGGGTCAGTCCCCAAGCATTTGCCTCCCAGGGACTTTGGCTGTCCCTTTAGTAGGTCTGACACTACAGCTGTTAAAAACAGAATAACCAGGTTTTTCAATTCATACCAAGGTCTGATTCCTTCCAGAGATTTGTCCATGATCCTGTGCGACCCTTTTGCCATCAACACACTGTCCCTGAGCACCATCAGGCACTTGCAGGAGCTGGTTAGCCAGGAGACACTGCCCAGGGTGAGCATAGGCATGGCTGGTGGCTGTGCAGAGGGCATGCTGTCCACTTGGGATATTGGGTTTCGCTCAATGGGGACCTTGTGATTGCTCTCCTAAGGTCCTTTCCCTGGAAAGCAGAGGCCCTGCTTTCTTCAGTGAGAGCATAGATGGCACAGTCCCTGTGAGCTCTGGCTGAGGTCTCTGTCTTCTTACAGGATAGTCCCGACCTCCTTCTCCTACTTAGGCTGCTGGCGCTGGGCCAAGGTGCCTGGGACTTAATAGACAGCCAGGTCTTCAAGGAGCCCAAGATGGTATGGGGTCTATAGTTTCCTTTTTTTTTTCAAATTGTGGGGAGTAGCAGGGCGGGGCCCTTTGGCAGCAAAACTCCTAGAGTCTTTGGGTGAACATCCATTAAGGATGTTTGGGTGTCTTGATAGACCGGCCGCAGGGTGGTAGCTATTCCTGGGGACTGGGACCCAGAAGGGGTTTTACAGGTTCAGCCGTGATCATGCCAGATGAAAGGTTCAAGAACATAGCACTGGACATGCGTCTCAGGAAACAGGAAGGAGGGATTCTAGGGACCAGTGGGCAAGAAAGCTGGATTTGAGGAAAGTGTATTGGGTGGGTAAGGGCAAGGTATGCACTGGGCATTGTGGGTTAGGGTGTATGCTGAGAGCAGCCGGGATCAGTGGGCCCTTAGTGAGCTCAGACACTCCTTCTGCCAGGAGGCAGAGCTCATCACCAAGTTCCTGCCGATGCTCATGTCCTTCGTGGTGGATGACTACACTTTCAACGTAGATCAGAAGCTTCCAGCTGAGGAGAAAGCCCCAGTCACATATCCCAACACGCTTCCTGAAAGTTTCACCAAGTAGGACTCCAGGGCAGTGCTTGGGGGAGGCCGGAGAGAGGGGCTGCAGGTGAAGGCTCTGCTCGGTGGGCTGATCGGAGGCCATGGCTTCTTGCACGCAGGTTTCTGCAGGAGCAGCGCATGGCTTGTGAGGTGGGGCTGTACTACGTCCTGCACATCACCAAGCAGAGAAACAAGAATGCACTCCTGCGCCTGCTGCCTGGACTTGGTGAGTCCTGGTGGCTATACTCGCCTGCCACCTTGCTTGACCTGACCTCTGCCAGGGCCTTCACCTTTCATCTTTCTGCCTTCACCTCCAACTTCCATAGCTTGGTCTATGTCAGTGGGCACTCTTGTGTGCTTGTTTGGAGGCAGGACTTAGCTGTTTCAGAGGTGCCTGTGGGTCTTGTGACTTCCTGCAGAAGGGATTCCTAGCTTTAAAGCCAGGCACACTTAATTTCAGCACTTCAGAGGCAGAGTTCGGCAGACATCTATGAGTTCAAGGCCAACCTGGTCTATGAGTGTTTTTTTGTTTTGTTTTCTTTCTCTCTCTCTCTCTCTCTCTCTCTCTCTCTCTTTCTTTCTTCCACTGAGCCATCTCGCCAACCCTTCTTTTTAAGTTGCCTAGGACAACCAAGGCTACATAGAGAGACCCTGTCTCAAAACACCCTTATTTTGTTCTAATTGGTAAAAAACAGAACTCCTTGGGTGTTATCCAAAGGACCTACTTTCCCCTAACCGCTTGGGGTGTCACACACCAAAAATGGGAGTTCTGAGTGTGCTCTTCAGGGTGAAGCTGTGGTGTGGCTCAGCGATGACAGCACTTATCTGGCGTGCATAGGTGGATTCTGCTCCCAACAAAACCAACACAACTGCCTGAAGCTGCAGGGGAGAGTTGTGGGGGAGTTGTGGGGGAGTTGCCACAGCGGTACCCTGTGCTCGCCAGCTCGTCCTTTCTCTGGAGTTCAGAGGATTGTCATAAAGATGGAGGCTCTTTTCTTTTCTCATTTGTTTTGAGGGGAGGGGAGTTTAAGACAAAGTGTCACTATGTAGCCTTGGCTGTCATGGAAGTCACTCTGTAGACCAGACTGGCCTCGAACTCAGAGATCTGCTTGCCTCTGCCTCCCCCCTTACCCCTCCAGTGCTGAACACCACCGCCTGGCTTCTAAATGTATTGTAAGTCACTGGTGTACCTGTTCCCTGCTTGCTGTGTGCATATTGGTTTATGCAGCTTCCATCTCACGGGATTTTCGTTCCTGGCCTTTAGTTTTCTTTTCAACAAATTACCACAGACTTAGAAGCTTGAAACAGCTCAGACTTACTGTCTGTTGTTCTAGAGGCAGGAAATTTGAAGCGGGCTTTGCTGAGCTAAAGTTGTATGGCCAGACTGACTCTTTCTATAGTCCGTGCCCTCTCCAGCTTTAGGGGCGTCAGGACATTCTGCTGGCACAGAGTTAGCTTGCTTGTTTAAGACCTTAGGAACACATGTAGTAACTTTGATTTGCCTTGTCCGTGCATTTCAGTCTGTTTTTTCTGCCTGTCGTCTGGTATGGTACCAATAAACTGGCAGTGTGGCTTGTCCCTCCTGGCTGGGGCTTATCTACTTGGACTGCTCCTGTGGTGCACCGTCATGTTTAGGGAATCTGAACGCTGGAGCGATGGCTCCCATTTGATTCCTAGCGTCCAACTGTCTGTAACTCCAGTTCTAGGGGATCCAATGCCCTCTTGTAGTCACACCCACGACATACAGACATATATCAGGCAAAACACCCATACCCATAAAATAAAATTAAAATAAAAAATCTTGCTTGATCTTACATTTGAATGAGTTCTAATAAAAGTGGAGTCAGTTTCTCGAATTCTGTTTGTCTATCATTCTGCATGTGTAGCTGTGCTGCCCCGGCTCGTGTATAGGTCAGAGGACGACTTGGTGGCGGCAGCTCTCCCCTTCCACCTTTCTGTGGGTTCCAGGAAATCAGTGCAGGTCTCCAGGCTTGTGTTGTCTTTACCATTTATTTATATTGGTCTTTTTGAGACAGGATCTTTCTGTGTAGTCCTAGCTGACCTGGAACCCATGTAGACCAGGCTGGCCTTAAACTCACAGAGATCCACCTGCCTCTGCCTCCTGTGTCCTGGGATTAAAGGTGTGCTCCACCACACCCAGCTTTCTGAGTGCTATATTAAAGTCTTGTGCCAGCATGCCTGGCCCCTAGTATGGACTATACCTGTTCTTGGCCTTTTCCTCCTGTCTGCTGACATTACAGATGTACCCTCCCACAGCTATGTTAGGTTCTTTGTATAGCTGTGACCCCAACAAGCAACAGAAAAGAGTCTATTTTTTATTTTTATTGATTCTTTCTTTCTTTTTTTCTCTCTCTCTCTTTTTTTTTTTTTTTTTTTTTTTTTGAGACAGGATCTCAATATTTATCTCTGGGTGTCCTGGAGCTCATACTGGTCTCACAATCACAGATCGGCCTGTCTCCACCTCCTGAGTGCAGGGACTAAAGGTGTGCTGCACCAAGCCCCAGATAAGACTTTATTTTTAGTTTATGAGTGTTTTGCCTGAGGGTATATAAATGCACAGATGTCTGCAGTGCACAGAGTCCAGAGAGGCTTCAGGCTCTGGAGTTAGACTGCTGTGAGCTACC